>NC_084615.1:63753991-64053991 GCF_033978795.1 Nerophis ophidion | reverse complement strand
GGAGCAGTGAACATTAGAAAATGGCTGATCTTCGCTAATGCTTGCGTATGGCAACGTATGTTTTCTCACCCCTTGGCAGTGGAGGTAGTCAACAGTCTTGGTGATGGTGTAGAGCACGGCACTGGCCTCTCGCTCGGAGAAAAACTTCTGCCGAAGGATCTTGTCGAGCAGTTCTCCACCCTTCATCAGTTCTGTTACCAGGTAAATATACCTGCCCTCATCATACACCTGTCCCATGCACAAGACAACCATGTGTCAGCATGTTTGACAGGCACTTTCAAACACAGAGCGATGAAATTTCCATAAACAAATTATACTAGACTTACATCTTTAAGAGTGATGATGTTGGGATGCTGTCCGTATCTCATCAGAATTTCAATCTCCTCAGATGGGTCCCTCTTACTTTTATCTATAATCTGTGACATAGGAAAATAAACAGAAGTGTAAATTAGCACCTATTACACTTTACAGTTGAGATCAAAATTATTCAACCCCCACACAATTTTGGTGTTTTAGCAAGTTGGACATTTATTCCTTATTTTGTTTATAGTCCTATCAAATAAAGATGCATTAAATAGACAAATGCAACTTGAATTACAACATTATATTTTGTAACATACCAAACAGTGTCATTTCTCTTGATATCTCATTGACAAAATTATTCAACCCCTTGAAGACCATAACTCTTAAGAAAATAATTTGAATAAGGTCTTTTCAATCAGGTGTTGAAAACACCTGTAGATGTGATTAGAACCATAACGAGCAACAATTAAACTGATTGAAAAAGACTGTGACGCTCAGTTTCTTGTAGATGGTCAATGGTGTATTTGCAACATGGTGAAGTCCAGGGAGTGGTCAAAGAAGTCAAGAGAGGAGGTAATTTCTCTTCATAAGAAAGGATATGGATATAAGAAAATAGCAAAGACATTACACATTCCAAGAGACAGTTGGGAGCATAATTCGCAAGTTTAAAGCTAAAGGCACAGTGGAAACACTACCTGGGCGTGGTAGAAAGAGGATGCTGTGTGCAACTGCTGTTCGGTATTTGAATCGTACAGTGGTGAAAAACCCCAGGGTAACAGCTGAGGAACTACAACAGGACATTGCAGAGGGGGGAACGGAGATTTCGTCCCAGACAATAAGTTGTGCACTACGAGATAAAGGCCTCCATGCCAGAACTCCCAGGCGCACCCCACTTCTGACTACCAGGCACAAGAAAAATAGACTCCAGTATGCCAAAAATCATCTGGACAAATCCCAAAGGTTTTGGGAAACTGTTCTATGGAGTGATGAAACAAAACTGGAACTCTTTGGGCCTATGAATCAACGTTATGTCTGGAGGAGAAAAAATGAAGCTTACAAAGAGAAGAACGCCTTTCCTACTGTTAAACATGGTGGGGGGTCCATCATGCTCTGGGGCTGTTTCTCTGCCTCAGGTACCTGGAATCTCCAGCGCGTTCAAGGCATTATGAATTATATTTCCTACCAGGATATATTAGCTGCAAATGTCATGAAGTCATTGACGAAGCTGAAGCTTGGGAGACGTTGGACCTTCCAAAAGGACAACGATCCCAAGCATACCTCCAAATCAACATCAGAGTGGTTGCAGAAGAAGGGCTGGAAGACTCTGGAGTGGCCTTCACAGTCGCCAGACCTAAATCCTATAGAAAACCTGTGGTAGGACTTGAAGAAGGCAGTTGCAACACGCAAGCCCAAGAATATGAATGAACTGGAGGCCTTTGCCCATGAGGAATGGGCTAAAATACCTGTAGATCGTTGCAAGAAGCTTGTGTCCGGTTATGTATCACATTTGAAGGATGTAATTACTGCCAAAGGGTGTTCTACTAAGTACTAAAGATGCATGTAACTAGGGGGTTGAATAATTTTGTCAATGAGATATTAAGAAAAATGTCATTTTTTAGTATTTTGTAAAATACAGTGTTACAATTTAAGTTGCATTTGTCTATTTGACACATCTTTATTTGATATGACTATAAACAAAATACGGAATAAATGTCCAACTTGCTAAAACACCAAAATTGTGTGGGGGTTGAATAATTTTGATCACAACTGTAGCTGCTGTGAACAGTTGCACTGCCCTCTGCTGGACAGCAGCTTTACCACAATAACTCAAAAGTGTGGCCTAAAATACGTAAAATACTTTAAACACATTCTTTATTTAGGTCTATGCATTGAAACTGGCATGCATTAAAAGTTTACTATTTCACAAGTTCACTTTAAACTAAAAGGGACAAATTAAAGCCTCAGGACATTTTTCCAAGTTTTGAAGGGAGTTATAAGCTCTGATCAGTTAGCACGTCACATCGAGCTTACTTTAATGACGGTGATTTGGAAGTGAATAACCACATCACAGAAATGAAAGTCACAGATGGATTCTGAACCCGGGTGAATACTGCGTTAGCTACCAATCTGTCACTAGCTACCACAATCATGCCCTGTAGCGCTGTATTGAAACACAAACAGGTGTCAACTCCAAAAATTGTACTAATGATAATATTGAATCTGCAAATGTGTGGAGCAAATTAAGGCTGCACAATTATGGCCCATCACAAATATTTGTATCAATATTCAAATCACGAGTATTTATAGTTGTAAAACAGTGCTGAGGGTGTGGGGGAGTCCTAAAACAATTAACTTTCTTGAGAACCTAAGTATCCAGAAAAATCATTACAGTATTATTAACATTAACAAGCTTTTTCCGGGATTAGTTTCATTTAATTTATCTTGCTTCACTCACGTGGAGTCTTGGCGTGCATTTAAACACTGCACTGCTCTTATAAGATGGCAAAGGGTATGGACAACATTGGAGACAGACGCATTAGTCCCACCCAAAAAGTATGCAGCGGACGAGAAAAATATACGAACCCTGTATCTATATGAGTTGGGAAATTGTGTTGGATGTAAATATAAACGGAATACAATGATTTGCAATTCCTTTTCAACCCATATTCAATTGAATGCTCTACAAAGACAAGATATTTGATGTTCAAACTCATAAACTTAATTTTTTTTTTGCAAATATTAACTAATTTAGAATTTCATGGCTGCAACATGTCCCAAAGTAGTTGGGAAAGGGCATGTTCACAACTGTGTTACATCACCTTTTTTTTAACAACACTCAATAAACATTTGGGAATTGAGGAAACTAATTGTTGAAGCTTTGAAAGTGGAGTTCTTTCCCATTCTTGTTTTATGTAGAGTTTCAGTCGTTCAACAGTCCGGGGTCTCCGCTGTCGTATTTTACGCTTCATAATGCGCCACACATTTTTGATTGGAGACAGGTCTGGACTGCAGGCGGGCCAGGAAAGTACCCGCACTCTTTTTTTACGAAGCCACACTGTTGTAACACGTGCTGAATGTGGCTTTGCATTGTCTTTCTGAAATAAGCAGGGGCGTCCATTAAAAAGACGGCGCTTAGATGGCAGCATATGTTGTTTCAAAACCTGTATGTACCTTTCAGCATTAATGGTGCCTTCACAGATGTGTAAGTTACCCATGCCTTGGGCATTAATACACCCCCATACCATCACAGATGCTGGCTTTTGAACTTTGCGTCGATAACAGTCTGGATGGTTCACTTCCCCTTTGGTCCGGATGACAAGATGTCGAGTATTTCCAAAAAGAATTTGAAATGTGGACTAGTCAGACCACAGAACACTTTTCCACTTTGCATCAATCTATCTTAGATGATCTCGGGCCCGGAGAAGCCGACGGCGTTTCTGGATGTTGTTGATAAATGGCTTTCGCTTTGCATAGAGCTTTAACTTGCACTTTTACATGTAGCGACAAACTGTATTTAGTGACAGTGGTTTTCTGAAGTGTTCCTGAGCCCATGTGGTGATATCCTTTAGAGATTGATGTTGGTTTTTGATACAGTGTCGTCTGAGGGATTGAAGGTCACGGTCATTCAATGTTGGTTTCCGGCCATACCGCTTACGTGGAGTGATTTCTCCAGATTCTCTGAACCTTTTGATGATATCATGGACCGTAGATGTTGAAATCTCAAAATTTCTTGCAATTTCACTTGGAGAAACGTTGTTCTTAAACTGTTTGACTATTTGCTTACACAGTTGTGGACAAAGGGGTGTACCTTGCCCCATCCTTTTTTGTGAAAGAGTGAGCATTTTCTGGGAAGCTGTTTTTATACCCAATCATGGCACCCACCTGTTCCCAATTAGCCTGCACGCCTGCGGGATGTTCCAAATAAGTGTTTGATGAGCATCCCTCAACTTTATCAGTATTTATTGCCATCTTTCCCAACTTCTTTGTCACGTATTGCTGGCATCAAATTCTAAAGTTAATGATTATTTGCACAAATAAAAGTTTGTTTGAACATCAACTATGTTGTCTTTGTAGCATATTCAACGGAATATGGGTTGAAAATGATTTGCAAATCATTGTATTCCGTTTATATTTACATCTAACACAATTTCCCAACTCATATGGAAACGGGGTTTGTTTTATTTTGCTTTATTTTGAAAGTGCAACACAGAGTCGTGTCGCCGGTCGTTCCTTCAATCACCTGCTGTGACTCAAGAGTGTTATGGACAGGAGGAAACATGTAGCAGGCAATCTGCAAAACCATGTGTAGGGAACGCTGACACAACTGGTTTATACATCTTGCAATTTTTTTCTGGGATGGTCACTCATCCGTTATTAAATTTCAAATGTTATCAATGTTCCCTATAAGATCAACACTAGCTAAAATGTTTTGAGTTGTCAGTGAGGCATGAAGCTTGTGTATCAGATGTGAGCGGTACCACTCCTATTTATGTTTGTTGCCCAAACTGATGCACAAGATGATGTTGGAGAATAATATAACTTGATAATTAGACTTTAATATCATTGGCCACACTGCTTACTGTTTTATATAGATATTAAAAAGTAAACACCATGTTTTTTTTAATTATTTGTGTTTTGTATTTATTACTTTGAAAAACAGTTCAAGTGACACGTTTTTTTGTGAATTATTTGCTGTGTATAGTTAATTAAATGATGGCATTGCGTTCCACGTCGCTACAACACTGTTCTTTCCTAACAATATGAATGATTTTGATTTCAGTATTGATAAAAATAATTGTGATTATTATTTTGGTCATAATTGTGTAGCCCAAAAAAGTTGTTATTTAGTCCAACGATTGAGCTCATGTAAAAGGGTACTTCAATGTGCATTTTCATTTCCGCATTCCCTGGATTCATACGCCTGCTCAGATGTAAGGGTTGCATAAATTTCAATGGGCAGCACATCTCGCCAGAACACAGACAAGAAATGTTGGCACTCGGTGGAAAAGTGTCCCTAAAATCTATTTAGCAAGATGGCTAGCTTTAAGTCCTGCTAGTACAACTCCAAGGAGAAAAGTAGAACAGCATGTGCTAACGTCACAGGGCGTAAGCATGAGTTTAATATTCAGGAGTGGGAAGTACATACTGTACTGGTAACCAGAATGATCCTTAAAGAGTTTGAGCAGAAATATGTCATATACTGTAGGAATTACCTACGCAAGCAAAACATTCACAAAACGCTGTGTCACATGAAATGTTTTTTTTTTAAAGTACCACCTTTCCGACATGAAAAGGAGTGAGACTATTTAGCAAGATGGCTAGCTTTAAGTCCTGCTAGTACAACTCCAAGGAGAAAAGTAGAACAGCATGTGCTAACGTCACAGGGCGTAAGCATGAGTTTAACATTCAGGAGTGGGAAGTACATACTGTACTGGTAACCAGAATGATCCTTAAAGAGTTTGAGCAGAAATATGTCATATACTGTAGGAATTACCTACGCAAGCAAAACATTCACCAAACGCTGTGTCACATGAACTGTTTTTTTTTTAAAAGTACCACCTTTCCGACATGAAAAGGAGTGAGACCTCTCACATCTAATACATACCCTTCTTGTCTTACTGACAACTCAATGCATTTTAGCTAATGTTGATGTTATTGGGAACTTTGACAACATTAATAAATAAATAATTGATGAGTGACAATGCCAGAAAACAAAAAGGCAAGACGTTATAAGTAAATTAAGTAGTGGCAACATTGTGTTTGATGAAACATTCGATATACAGTATATATATTTTTGCTGGTCAGAAGAAACAAGAAATTATGTAGCAAGATTTGTTACATGAAGTCACTTGCGCGCTAGGAATCCATCTAAACAGGAAACAGGAAGCTAACAGCCTCCTGTCTCCCAACAGTCGTATCAACTACCCGGTTTGGTTGTGCCGTCTTTCTGTCTCGCTGTGGATTCTTTGCATGGAGTGAGAAGAGAAACTCTAGTATCTTGATATATAAACTCAATAACAAAACTTGTTTATAGTGATGTTGGTAATAATGTAGACTGTGCGGCAACATCCAGACACTTTCAATGTGTCGGTTTAATGAGCAGCTTTCCAATGTGTTGGTTTAATAAGCTGCTTTCCAAACTACTCCGTGTAGTGTTCAGTAGCTTATAAACTACTGCCATATAGTGTCTCAAAATCGCAACAATCTTCAAATTTACTAAAAATGTTTTTATCACCTAGCTACCATTAAACCCTCTGCACTGATAAATAGCACTCTTGGTGAGTTGGAAATTGTTTTACTGTATTTATTGGCTTGCCTAAATACGTGTTTACTTCCGTACCTGACGGTTTCGGCTACAACTGTTGCCTTCCTCAGAGGTTGCCATGTGATGTTGCTCTGATGTGTCTGGTCAGCTGATTTAAACCGTTTTTGGTGCGGTCTTCCTGCTTAGTAGCAGGCTGACAGCGCCATCTGCAGTCCGACCTCTTCAGGACTGTGTTCCAGGTGTGGGAAAATTTGTACTACTGGCTATAAGAATAACAAAATGCATCATTTTTTGAAGACCTAATGAACCTCATTGGATTCGTGATACAGTTTTTAGCCATATCGCCCAGCCCAGTGCATTCCCTACACATCGTTTTACGGATCACCTCCTAAATATTTTTTCCTGTCCATAACACTCTCAGCGTCAAAGCAGGTGAGTGAAGAAGCGACCAGCGACACAGCTATGTGTTGCGCTTTTAACATGAAAGCAAAATCTAATATTTTTCTCCTCCGCCGCATACTTTTTGAGTGGGACAAAGGTGTCCGTCTCCAATATTGTCCATACCCGTTGCAATCTAATAGCAGCAGTGCGGTGTTAAACTGATACCAAAACCCTATGGAAGTTAAGCAAATAAAATTAAGTGAAACGAAGCGATCGACTGCAGCAAGCCCAGGAGAAATTTGTTAATGTTAATGCTAATGTCAATGTTTCAGTTGGGCATGGTGATGGAATTTTGTGCTCATACACAATGGCCTCTGGCGTGGACAGGCACACGCTTCAAAGGGTGGTTTTCTGCTGCCACAGTTGTGAAAGTCATTGATTTGATAGGCAGCGGAGCATTCTTTTTAAACATTAATATCGACGACCCTCATTTAATCGTAGCAGCCAAAATTGTGATTAAAATTAATGCCAATGAATAATTTGGTTACTTACGTGCACAAGAAAGTTGATTGCTTTAGACCAATCATTTTTTTTAGCAGTAGTTAAAACATTAGTGACTCGTTACCTTCACAGCATAGTCCATGGCAGAGACTCGGTGTACACAGCGTTTACAAATTGAGTAGGAGCCGACTCCAATGTCCTCCTGCAGCTCGTATAGATCAGAGAATTTAGCAGCCCCGCCATGCATCTAAAATGTAAAAAAAAACATCAGCTATAACACCTCACCTGAATGGGTTGTCTGAACATACTGTACGTACAGATTTTACAACCAACATTAAATGTGGAAGTATTATTTTTTTCACTTTCGAAATTGTAACCAAACTTCTCATATATTAAAATACATGTCTATTGTTATAATGGTACACTATCTAAAGAATTAATAAAGTGGGTTGTTGGATTTCTGTTTTGTTTCCATTAAAAAGTGGTGATTTTGACTGTCTTTTCTGTTTTGTTCTATGTTGAGCTTAGTAAAAAATCTACAATCTTTGTATTATTTCAATTTCTAAAAAAGCAAACATGTAGGAAATTTACTGAAATAGTAGCTGAGCACCTGAGATGCCAAGATTGGTATTACATATTCAATAAATAAATTGTAAAACGTTTAGGGTCCTTGGTGTGCTTATCCCATCTGACTTAGGGTGAAAATCCAGGTCCAGCCTTGACTAGTCGCCAGTCCATCATAGGACTCACATAGACAAACAACCATTCACACTCACATTCACACCTATTGCAGATCTAGAGTTTCCAGTCACCTTCCTGCATGGTTTTGGATGATGGGAGGACACCAGGGTACCTGGTGTAAACCCACACAAGCAGACATAGGGCATGCAAAAGACACACAGAAGGGTCAGAACACAGGTTTCTGTATAAAGCTGTGTCATATGACTCAGAATATATAATAACTAAGGGTACCATTCATGGTTAGGAATGGGTATTGTTTACACCTTAACTGATACAGGTATCAAATCGGTACATAAAAAATGAAAAACATGCATGTTTTTGTAAAAAACAAAAAAAGAAAAACAATGCCTTATTATTTCTACGAAATTGTGACATTCAAGCACTTTAAATAATTTAATTATATAAATTAAATGGAAAACTAATTAATCCATTCAAAGTATAAATAAAACCCACAACAAATTGTCCTAATTTTTGTAGCATTACAAAACAGAGAGAACGTGGATAAAACGACTTAATCGAGTTCAAATATTTGATGCTTAAAATTCCGGGTGTTCTTGAATGCAACCTCGCTTGCAGTAACCATCATTTGTGCATAATGAGGAAGTGCTAGGTTGTTGTTGTGGCTATTGTCTATCTTAGTGCTGTGTCGCTAACGATGTTATGTGGGCTGCTGTTTTGGCGTGTTAAGCTCCGCAATAATCTTTCAAAAGAGTGTCCCTTTATTTTATTTTTTTAGTGTCCTCATTATTTACAAGACGTCACTTGAACAATATAACTGCCAAACACTTGTTGCAGATGGCTGAGTCTGCATTAATTTAGCACTAAAATAAGGCACTGATAGCTTCTTCTTTTTAGGTTTGGTTACTACTGTTTAGGTCGGCACCGGTGCCATTATGGAACTGGGTTTTGGTACCCATCTCTAAGCATGCACACACATTGAGAAGTTTCACCTGAACTATTGGAAGTATACTGAGGAGCGGGGAACTCTTATTTTCATCCATCGGCGTTGGAGCAACAAAACTGAAGCCTTTGAAGAGCTGGTGGGCATTCGCACTGGGAGGAATACCTGGGGAGTCTAAACACACAAATATGCTGCATAATAAAAGACTAAGAATTTATAAACACCTGCTATGTTATATAGTGACAGCCCGGTATAAATACTTGGCAGGAATGTTTTCAAGATTGCGCTGGCCATGAGTGTGAATGTATGTTTACCTTTAGGCGTTTTTGCAGTGAACTCTGGGTCAAAGCAGAAGGTGTCATCTGGTTTACCTGCTGCAGGCTTAAAAGGGGGTTGTAGCTCTCTCCTGAACAGTTTCTGAGGATGGGCATATTTTAGATATTTGTGATCAAACCCTACCACAGGCTGTTTGGGATGTGTCAACATACAGTGTGTGAAAGAAAGGACAAGACCCCTCCTCACTGAACCCCTCCCGGGTCCTCTACTGTAGTGTCCAGCCAATAGAGGCCTGCTGGCTGTTGAACACTCACGCAGTGCTATTAGTGCACATGCAGCCAGAACTGGCCATCTGCCCAGACGCACACATACAGTGTTGGCACTGTCAAAAGTGACCGGCAAGCTGAACGTTTGTGAGGTGTGAATCTTCAACAGAAGCTACAGAGATACTTGTGTGTATGTGCAGGCCCGTGAAAAATTTGAAATTCTGTGTGTACCCACATTCCAGTCGATTGTGGAGAAAAAAGCGTGGCGCTTGATCTCTTCCACGCCGTCGGGTCCGGCCCCTTAGGACACAGATCACATAATATTAGAAAACCTGGCACAATGAAGTTGTACCTCTTTGAAAGGAATCAAAACTGCCACACATTGTTCCATTTGAGGTATTCAGCATGTGATTGAAAACAATGCCAAACAGTTAACAAGATCATGGTTTGAACAAGGAGCAGACATCCTCTTTGAGGACAGTCTCTCTTTGGTTGATGCACCATGAAACTACAACTCACCTAGTCTGTTTGTGGGGTTACGTTTAAACAGCATCCTTAGCAAACTTTGGGCTTCCAAACTAAGGAACTGAGGCATTCCTAACTTTGCTCTACATGGGAGGAAAAAGAGGAACCGGTCAATGGAATATTTACAGTATTTAAAAAACCTTCGAGTCATCACTTAAAGATACATACATTTTACTTAGACTGCTTTTATGTGCAAATAAATATCTGCTTGCTTTTTACACCAATAGCTGTAAGATAGTTACTCTTCTTCTGCCTTTGAAACATCAGCATGGGTCAGAACGTGCCTTCCTGTGCTTGCTGAAGTGCATCTGTATGGTCATTAGTGTGTAGGGCATGAGCAGTAAAGATTCGGATGTTCTCTCCATCATCACCCTGTTAAAGGCCTACTGAAACCCACTACTACCGACCACGCAGTCTGATAGTTTATATATCAATGATGAAATCTTAACATTGCAACACATGCCTATACAGCCTTTTTAGTTTACTAAATTGCAATTTTAAATTTCGCGCGAAGTATCCTGTTGAAAACGTTGGTATGATGACGCGTATGATGACGCATGCGCGTGACGTCTCGGATTATAGCGGACATTTTTTTCCATCCTGATCCCAGCTATAAGTAGTCTGCTTTAATCGCATAATTACACAGTATTCTGGACATCTATGTTGCTGAATCTTTTGCAATTTGTTCAATTAATAATGGAGACTAGAAAGAAGAAAGATGTACGTGGTAAACAGTGTATTGCAGCTGCCTTTAGCAACACAAACACAGCCGGTATTTCCTTGTTTACATTCCCGAAGGTGAAGCTTTACTATGGAACAGAGCGGTCAAGCGAACATGGTTCTCTACCACATGTCAACCGGCAGGTTTCGGTGAGAAAATTGTGGGAATAAGTCGGTTCTTACTGTAGACATGAGCGGAGCTTGCGTCGTTCCTCGTGCACCTGTCAAAGAGGCAGCTGCGGGCTGTCTTGCCTCCTCCGACCGGCCACCCTTGAACGTGGAATGCTTCCACCGTGGAGGAGGGGAAAAAAAGGCTCAGCCCAGCCCGACCGGCTGCTCTCGCTTCGCCTCGTCGAGAAACGTGGCTTCCCTCAGAGACACTCGCGGTCACCACACCGTGGCCACACCCCTCCGACTTTCAGGTACGACAGTCTAATTTCACTACAACACTAGTAACACAATAAGCAGATAAGGGATTTTCCAGAATTATCCTAGTAAATGTGTCTAATAACATCTGAATCGCTCCCAATGCCCTGTCTTTTTTTTTTTCTTTCTAGTCCTTCACTCTCACTATCCTCATCCACAAATCTTTCATCCTCGCTCAAATTAATGGGGAAATCGTCGCTTTCTCTGTCCGAATCGCTCTCGCTGCACGTGGCCAAGATTGTAAACAATGTGAGGATGTGAGGAGCCCTACAACCCGTGACGTCACGCGCACTTAGTCTGCTACTTCCGGTACAGGCAAGGCTTTTTTACTAGCGACCAAAAGTTGTAAACTTTATCGTCGATGTTCTCTACTAAATCCTTTTGGCAAAAATATGGCAATATCGCGAAATGATCAAGTATGACACATAGAATGGACCTGCTATTCCCGTTTGAATAAGAAAATCTCATTTCAGTAGGCCTTTAAGTTTTGGTGTGTATTTGGAAAAGTGTGACATTGTGGCCAGATTTTTAGACATTCAGGAGAAACAAAAACAACCCTACTGCAAGCACTAAGTAATGGTGTAAATACTACTTATATCTCACTTTTGTTATCTTATTGGAGTGCTAATAAGGCAACATATTTAGTGTGTAACTCACTTGAGAATCATGTTCATGGTCTCATTTCGATCTTTGCCTTGGAATGGTAATGTCCCCGTTAGCATCTCAAACTGCAAACATTTGAACAAGCAGAAACATATAGTTAGAGTCCAGTCAGTAAAATTGCAAGTACCAAAACATGTCCTGTGTCAAATTTCGTTGGATTAACAAGAGCCACGCACATTTTTATTCAACATTTTTCAGATTTTTCAAGCAGGCATGCATTTTTCATTCATGTTTGTTATAATAAATAGGGGTGTCTCGATACAACTTATTCACTTCTGATACAATATCGATGTTGGAGCTTTGAATATTGGCCAATACCTATATTGATCAGATACAATATAAGCACAAATTATACAAACTCAAAAAGCTTTGATCAAGATAAATTACTCAAATTGAAAACAATTGTAGTTATAAAATACACTAATCTGTTCATAATTAACCATTTGGAATGGATGTATGCTCTTTTAAAAATGAAGTATGGTGGTAGTCAGTTTTTGATAACAGAGAGTGGCCACAATAATTTATCAAATTAGGCTCAAGATGCAGTAAGTTGAATGATCTGGACATTTTTGTAACTGGATAAGTTTTTGATATGTTTCTGCACTGGAGACTTTGTAGCTTAAGTAATATTTTTTTATATTAACAAATGTTGCGTTTTAGACTGCAATACTTTTCAATTAAGGACACTAATTACATATCTCTAGCTAGTGTGCGATTGTGTACTTATTGATGTGTAGCTGATAGCTCCTATTAGCCTATGACCTACCATGTTTACCTTTTCTAAGTTGCTAAAATACAAGAAAAGACCAACTTTATGTGCTTATTGACTGTGTCTTTATTGGGAGACTTTTTAACTTTTAACTGGCTGTTCAGCTTTGCACAAGTAAAGGTGCTGCAGGACTGTTTGTATCAGAGCTATGCAAGCCAATATAATTCAAAATAGGGTCGTGCGAGAGATGACAAACCTAATAAATGATGTAAATTTGGCCAACGATAGAGCTTTCAATACTATACTTATATCGTGATAGTGCATGCTGATGACAGATTATAGTTGTGTAACTTAAATATTAAATATTATTATAAATGTGCCCGTTACTACATTTCATATATACTTACATCATGTATAAAAAAAACTTAATTTTTTGCATGTTTTTTTAAAATGCTTTTGTAGGCAGAATAGAGCAGCTTCATTAGGCTCCTTTGTAAGCAGACTTTTGATCACATGTATCTTCTATTTAGAATACATTAAAAAAATACATCCGTCGTCATGTCTTTCATAATGAATATGAACAATAGGCAAAATTCCGAAAAAAGTGCTGTTCCCCTTCAGTCCTAAACAAGTTAACTATGTTTGCAGTGCAAGACGCAATGCAGTTGTGGTCATCATGTAGTCATTCTACCTCTTACCTTAAACATATATTACATAATATAAATCAATTCAATCAATTAGCATGTCAGGTGAGTGTGCATTTAAGCAAAGTGTGTTTTGAGCCAGATGGCGACTCCAGAGAGACCTGTCTGAGGATGTTATCTTGCTTCAGAGAAAATTAATGGATTAATTTACTTGAATCATTTACTTCTCTGAGTGGATTAATATTCGTAAATATAACGTAAATGACCTCCATAACCACAACACCAAGGGGAGCTCCACAAACCACGTTAAACCCATATTCTGATCTAACAAAGGTCTTAACTCATTCTCCTTCTATGCCACATCAATGTGGAATGCACTCCCAACAGGTGTAAAAGTAAGTGCATCTCTATCCTCCTTCAAAGCCGCACTAAAACAACACCTTCTGGCGAATTCAACCCTTTACTAACACCCTCACCCCTCCACATCCCATCTCCCCGGATTGTAAATAACCAAATGTAAATAATCAAATGTATTTCTAATGTACATACTTGTTCTTATGCTATCTGAACCCATTATGTTCTCTGCTCGCTGTACATATCCTACTAGGTCAGACCTACACTGTTTCAATGTCCATTTCTCTGATGATGCAATTGTTGATGACTGAAGTGTTGATATCAACCAAACCCTCCTAATCCCACCCCCTGGATTGTAAATAATGTAAATAATTCAATGTATATACTCTGATGATTAACTTGTGTGATGACTGTATTATGATGATAATGTATATTTGTACCATGAATTGATTTACAAGTCGAAAAACTTTATCCGGGTGTTACCATTTAGTGGTCAATTGTACGGAATATATACTGAACTGTGCAATCTACTAATAAAAGTTTCAATCGAACAATCAAAGCCTGTGGATTAAAGTAAAGTAAAGTAAAGTGCATTCACGTCACACTGACACAAACTTTTATTAGCGTGTGTAACTTTGAGGATGAAATATTATTGTGTTACAAACTTTTATGTAGTGTTGCTTTCTTATTTGTGATTATTTTAAGATGATTATCAGATCTAATACATGTGTCCTTTTTTATTATGCATAGCGATGGCACCTGATGTACCATATTTTTCGGACTATAAGTCGCGTTTTTTTTTGTAGTTTGGCCGGAGGTGAGACTTGGCCAAACTATAAAAAAAAAAAATAAATAAATGAATAAATTTAAAAAAAAATAATAATAAATATATATATATACTTTTCCTCACCCCCCGCTGGACTGTGGAGAAGACTGCGACTTATAGTCCGAAAAATACAGTAAAAGTGACAGCTTGTTGTAAATACAACAACAACAAAAAATGAAAAAAACTTAAAAAAATAACGAAATTTGTATCATTTGTCCAGATTCTTAATGGTCCTACTGGACTGACCCAATTAGAAACCGTTACCAAAAACTACCGGCACTTGGTACAAATTCATACTTTTAAGTCAGAAATACTTGTCTTCATGGGAGCTAATAAACTACGTATCGCCAAAGTAGGACCAGGAATAGCTAAACACGCTACCCCACACACCGCAGGCTAGAGTTCTTGAATGTAAACAGAGATGAGCAGATCGATACAAATAGCGACAGTTACGATAACAAATATATAACAGGTCAATAGTACAGTGGTTAGATTGATATTTTGTATTACAATTATTTTGTCATTGTTGTTATTGTAAGTTACAGTTTATTTCGAACATGCATACATTTACAATCTAATGCAAAACATATTTCCAGTTGTTTGATAACAGCACATACGAAAAGGGGTAAGAAGAAGCAGAACTTATTTAATCCTACCCCTTTTCAGCTCTTAGCAGTTTTATCGAATTTCTTTGTTATTTTTAACAGAACACAGAATATATGAATAAATAAATACATATACCATAACCAAGTAAATAAATAATACATATCGTACAAATAATACATACAAACATATAGTACACAATAATTAAAGTTCTCATAAATACTGTAAATAGTTAAGTAATTTATGGTTTACCTAGGGAGATCAATGAGAATTTAAAAAAATAAATGTTAAACAAATATTGTTGTTGGGAAGTACAGTGGTGCAGGGGTTAGTGCCGGTGCCTCAAACTCAAAGGTTCTGGGTTCGATCCACGGTTTCAGGGTCTTTTTGTGTGGAGTTTGCATGTTCTCCCTGTGTACTCGGGTACTCCGGCTTCCACCAACCTCCAAAGACATGCACCACGGGAAAGGTTGATTGGCAACACTAAATTGGCCCAAGAGTGTGAATGTTGTCTGTCTATCAGTGTTACTTGTCCGAGGTGTACACCTCCTTCCGCCAGAATACAGCTAGGATAGGCTCCACCGCAGATGGGACCCCCAAAAGTGACAAGCGGTAGAAAAGGGATGGAAAATATTGTTTAAAAAACTCAGGAAATAAATCCCTGGACACAGGAGGGCTTTGAAGGTGAACTGCACTTTTTGGGGAATTTTGCCAATCGTTCACAATCCAAGAAGACAAATGTTTTGGGTTTTTGTGCATTCTTATGTAAAAATCAGTTATTCCTTGGTGGCTAGCAATGCAGCTACTGGAAGCAATCAACTCTACCTCTAAATCACTTTAAAAATGCATAAAAAACAACACTTCATTTACGTTCCGTAACCTGTATAATAAACAGGCTGCAGCAACATTGTAATTGTAGGAGCGAACACTGAGGAACTCTTTTTCTAGTGTAGTAACACATTGGCATGCTTCGGTATTAGCCGTAAAAGCTAGTTACAGAAAGAGATAAGCTAGCTTTTACGACAACACGAAACAGAGTTTGTAATGCACAACATTGCGACAGGACACCAATCTGTACTGACTGAAAAACATTAATCATATTACAGAATGTGGTAAGTATTAGCCTAAATTTCATGTTTTGTTTGTAAACAGCTAGCCAGACAGCATATGTACTTATCTTCAAAACAGAAGATAAAGTGCTTATTACATTTTAACAGAAGCGTAAATAAAAACATGTAACAAACAAATAGTAACCAGGTATTGACAGTAATCTAGCAAGGAAATTAACGAAATAGTTTTAAAAAATTGATACAACCAAGTTAGGAGCATTTGTAACCCATTTTGAAATGGTTTTATTATTATTTGCATATACCAAATTATATACTGTGACTTGTGATACACATTGTTATTGCAGTACGCTGTAATACATATCACAATATAGATTTTACGTTTTATCACCCTGATCTGTTTTTTTTACTGATATCGAACATATATCCAATATCAATATTGTACCGGGACACCCCATAATAATAATACATTAATCATGATTCATTTTCTATATACTATGGAAATACAGGATATTATTGTGTACCCCAAGAAAGACATATTTCAATTTGTGAAAAAATGTTGAAGTCCTGGTCGGATCCGGGACACCCCCTAATAATAAATAATCATCATTCATTTTGTATATATTATGGAAATACAGGACATTATTTTGTGCCCCGAGAAAGAGACATATTTAAATTTCTGAAAAGATGTCGGAAGCCCTGGTCAAAGTTACAGATGGTGAGCAAGTGATAAAAATGTTTACATACCATCAGTACTCCCAGCGACCACCAGTCGGCACTTTGCGTGTGTCCTCTTCTGTTGACCACCTCAGGGGCCATATACTCTACCGTACCACAGAAAGAATAAGCCTTCTTATCAGCATCCACTGACTCTTTGCTCAGGCCAAAATCTGCATACAATGACATCCAATTATGTCACATTGGGACAGACAAAAAAGTTGCAGGTGTATCCAGAAGTTGCAGGATAGATAAAAAAGCATACACATAGAAGTGAGGGGGTTGTAACCGTTTCCTTATATTTATTTTTGGATTCAAAAGAATGTTAATGACTGTATAACATTTGAAAATAAAATTTTCCACAAACTTGTGTATTCAAGGATTTTTTACAATAAACTCACATGAGTAATTTTAGATGACTTTGTATACGACTTTCAACTCATACGAGACAGTACAATATGTAAAAACATACCTGTTAACTTTACATGTCCAGCTTCATCAAGTAAGATACTGGAAAAAAAGAGAGCAAATTGTCCATGATGGAAAGCTTCAAATCATTCTTTACAACCTTTTTACCACTTACTCTGATATTTATACAAAAGTCGTACTTTTCTCTTTAATATGCCAAGAGGCAAAAGCAAAAAGAGAGCTTTAAGTCTTCAGTCAATAGGAGGGTTGCATATGACGTGACATCAGTTTTTCTTCCTCGCAGCTTAATTCACACAATGGTCAAGCAGCTTGAGCATAGCATTAAAACAAGTGAGAGTGAGTGTAGAGTTTGAGCAGAACATGCCGTATTGCTGTTCGGTTCTTGGATGTTCTAATTGTTCAAATAGAGGGATAGGGAAGAGCTTTCATAGGGTGGCGCAAAAAGTGTTTCATAAAGGTAGGGAAAAAAAACAAAGTAATGGAAGAAAATGGGTCTTAATAATATCACTTTCATCATCTTGTGGAATACAATTGGACCATGCTTGTGTTGGAAACGATCACTTTGTAAAATGTTTGTTTGAACATTAGATTTTTTTGAGAAACTTTCTGTTATGCAATTGAGTTTATTCTTTACTATATTACTCGTGTTTGATAGCAGAACTAAACATGAAGAAAGGACAAGAGATCGCATTAGTTTGTGTTCTTTTGTGGTTACAATGCCTAAAAATGCTGTGACTAGGAAGACCTGGTGGTGAAAATGAACTAACGTCACGTTAAGTCCTCGTAATAAATATTCTGATTGTTGTTCCAATCCACCGTATTTTCGTTGCTGATTTTCATAACAAAAACTAAAAGCTTAGTCGTTGTACCGTAAAGCCAAATGCTTTGTTCGAAACGGATGACCACATTATAGCGTCTTTGTTAGCATCAAGAAAACATTATTTATAGTATTAGTAAAGATGTACAAAGATGATGATGATGTTTTACGAGTCGGTGGTGGCGGCTGCTTTCTTATATGCCGTGGCTTGCTGGGGCAGCGGGCTGAGAGTGAGGGACGCAAACAGACTGGACAAGTTGGTAGAGAAGGCCAGTAATGTGGTGGGAGTGGAGCTGGACTCTCTGGCGGTGGTGTCAGAGAGGAGAAGTCTAGCAAAACTCCTAGCCATTATGGACAACACCTCCCACCCACTACACTCGGACCTTGCGGAGAGAATTAGCACGTTCAGTGGAAGGCTCAGACTCCCTAAATGCAACATGGAACGACACAGGTGGTCCTTCATACCGACAGCCATCAGACTGTATAATGCATATGTTCCTTCTTGACTGCACTTAAATGTGGAATATATTTATACTATTCATATATTATATATTGTATATATATGTTATATATTATTTATTATTATTGTTGTCTATTGTGAGCGAATTGTGGTGCTGAATTTCCCCCAGGGATCAATAAAGTACTTTCTATTCTATTCTAAAGAAGATGAATAAATCTCTCATAGGCACAACTGCATAAATTATATTTTGATATCATTAGTAATAATTCATGCTGAACAACAGGGATATTACAGTGAAGTGAAGTGAATTATATTTATATGGCGCTTTTTCTATAGTGACTCAAAGCGCTTTACACAGCTAAATAATAAGACAAAATATGAACTTTCACACCATAACAACATTTGTAGACATTAATTTTATATGAGACTAATATTTGTAGCAGGAAATCAACTGCAAACCAACTTTTCTTTTTCATGATTAGCGGCATGATCATGGCAACATGGCACTTGTTATGTCTCTCAAATACAGTACTTACAGATACACGCATAAGTATAACTTTTGTCTTTCACCGATTAATGTTTTATTTGTGGATCCCTCTAGATGTAAATACATGTGCCTTCAATCTTTTCTTCTCTAAATACTGTGTCAAGTGAAGTGAAGTAGCAGTAACCTCTTGGTCATAATAAATGGTTTTAATCTGTAAAAAAAAAATACTTTTTGAGGGTAAAAATCCACTGCATCCCATTTAAATTGTTTTCATTATCGCTTTTATATTTGCCTCTAAACCTTTCAAAATACGCCCAAATATGCACTAATTCGGGTATATTAACAGTAGCCTAATGGGCCTTAAATCATCGCCTGAAACCCGGATGTGCCTATAAGTGACGTGATTGCAACCCACCTATACTGTATAGAAAATCTCTCTTTAAGTGGTTTTACAAACAGTTATTAAATTCAAGAAGCAAAACCAAGCATTTTGTTAAGAGGGGACAGGGATATGTGTGTGCAAGTTCAAAGGTAAAAACAAGGTCTCATACTTTTCTGGCTTGAGATCTCTGTAAACTATGCCCAAGTTGTGCAGATGGTCGAGGGCCAGGGCCAGCTCTGCAAGGTAGAATTTTACATCTTCCTCTGTAAACATAACCTGTACAGAACTGGACAGATTTACTCTCTGAACTCAGAGGAAGACATTTCAGTAGTGAGCTAAGATATCAGTAATTACAAGGAAATAAAACAACAATAAAAATAAGTGTTATTGTCACTATGTGATCATTTCAAAGTAATGTGATTCTGTATAATGTAGATTTGACATTGCGAACAGCTATTGCTTTGTTTTTAAGACATGCTTTCAACAAAAAATCTATCACGACAAAAATCTTTAAAAAAATAACAGATCAGGGCCACAGACCGACAAGCAATTAGTACTATGAATGCAGAAAGTGTTTCCTTGAGAAATTACCATCAAAACATGATTAAATGTAGAGACAAATAGAAGAGACATGACTTGACAGTGCCTGCCAGAGTTAATTAAAATACTGGTGAATGTTAAAGAAACACACAATTTGCTTTTCACACGGACGGATAAAAAAATATCGGAGGGCTATATTTTAGGTAAAATGAGAATGGTAAAACGGGACTTAATCTTACCTCTTTGGATAAGCGAGTGAATACATCCCCTCCCCTGAGAAAGTCCAGTATTAAATATAGTTTCCCTTCAGTCTGAAAGGCTGTCAAAACAAGGAAACAGTGTATTTTATTTATTATTATTATTTAGTAATGTAAGTCAATCAACAACCAATAATAAATAGTCAAAAAGAAGCCGAAGACAAGGATAAAATTTAATACACCTATAATAAACGACAACTCCTCCAATATACTAATATACTGTAGGTATAATACTATTAATGACATGAACAATTAAATATGTTGAATGTTGCAGTGTAATCATACATAATCCTAAACATCCATCCATCCATCCACTTTCTACCGCTTATTCCCTTTGGGGTTGCGGGGGGCCCTGGTGCCTATCTCAGCTACAATCGGGCGGAAGGCGGGGTACACCCTGGACAAGTCGACACCTCATTGCAGTAATACTAAACATTACACAATAATTCTGTATAATATATATATATATGTATTTTTTTTTCCCTTGGCCTCAGTCTGCACCCCCACTCCAGGGCCTAGGCTAAGACCAATTTTTTAATTTTATTTTAATCTTCTCTATTTTTTACTCAATACAATATGGCAAAAGCTTCCTCTCCCCTTTGTTTAACGTTTTTGACACATATTCAAAATCGAAAAAGAGTAGTTAACCTTCCGTAAAAACATTTTTTAAAACATTGGCTCTACACTAAAATTCTTACAAAATTAAAACAGTGGCGCTAAAGTTGTTATATATTTTTTTTCTGTCAAAAATAACGAGTTCACTCACGTGATTAATTACAAACTTATATCACATTAATCATCCATTAATTTTTTTACCATTTTAATTTTTTTAACATGTACTGTTCAGGCACTCAGGCAAATCATATTGTTGATGTAGTTGCCCATGTCTGATGTACAGATTTACTTTACAAAAGACAAGGGTGGGGTACTTCAATTGGTGATTTATTTGTATTTCACTTAAGCAAAAGGATTTATTTAATGTTTGGCACAGCCGGATCAGAACAGGAGGGGATAGAAAGAAGAAAAAGAAGTCGGGAGGTGGGAATGCGGGGACAGGAGGGGGATAAGACAGAAATATAACAACAACAACAACAAAAGATAATTAGCAAATATCTGCGGGGGTGGGGGGGGGGGTGTTGAGGGGGATGTTGGAGCCTATCTCAGCTGCACACGGGCAGTAGGCGGGGTACACACTGGACAAGTCGCCATGCAAATATGATACAAAAAATGATAGTAAAGAACCAGAAAGTGAAGGAGATAGTAAACCATCCATCCATTTTAAACCGCTTATTCCCTTTTGGGGTTGCGGGGGGTGCTGGCGCCTATCTCAGCTACAATCGGGCGGAAGGCGGGGTACATCCTGGACAAGTCGCCATCTCATCGCAGGGCCAACACAGATAGACAGACAACATTCACACTCACATTCACACACTAGGGCCAATTTAGTGTTGCCAATCAACCTATCCCCAGGTGCATGTCTTTGGAAGAGGAAGGAAGCCGGAGTACCCGGAGGGAACCCACGCATTCACGGGGAGAACATGCAAACTCCACACAGAAAGATCCTGAGCCTGGGATTGAACCCAGGACTGCAGGACCTTCGTTTTTTGTGAGGCAGACGCACTAACCCCTCTGCCACCGTGAAGCTCGTGAAACACAAAAATGACAATACACATTGTCGCACAAAAAAAATTAAACAATAAAAATACCAATATAAATAACACACTGATAATGGATAATAAATACATCTTTTATCAACAATACAATCGTTTCAAATGCAACAATACTGATATGTAATGAAAACTTGAAAATACAAAAGAAAGCAAATAAATGTAGGGGAATAAAGAGAAGCGGACAATATTAACCTTATGAATTGATATAGTATAAATAGGTGACACTTTTAGTGTGCCGTATTTTACCCAGTTTCCCCTGGGAGGAACAACGTTAATATACACTATATTGGCAAAAGTATTTGGCCACACACCCTAATGATCAGAATCAGGTGTACTAATCAGTTGGCCTGGCCACATGTGTATAAAATTAAGCACTTTGGCATGGAGACTGTTTCTACAAACATTCGTGAAAGAATGGGCCGCTCTCAGGAGCTCAGTGATTTCCAACGTGGAACTGTCATAGGATGCCACCTGTGCAACAAATCCAGTCGCGAAATTTCCACGCCCCTGAATATTCCAAAGTTAACTGTCGGCATTATTAAAAGAAAATTGATGAGTTTGGGAACAACAGCAACTCATCCACATAGTGGTAGGCCACGTAAACTGACAGAGAGGGGTCAGCGGATGCTGAACGCATAGTGCAAAGAGGTCGCCGACTTCCCGCACAGTCAGTAGCTAGAGAGCTCAAAACTTCATGTGACAATCCAAATAGCCTACGTACGGTACGCAGAGAGCTTCATGGAATGGGTTTCCATGGCCGAGCAGCTGCATCCAAGCCATACATCACCAAGTCCACTGCAAAGCGTCGGATGCAGTGGTGTAAAGCACGTAGCCACTGGACTCTAGAGCAGTGGAGACACGTTCTCTGGAGTGATGAATCATGCCAGTGCACAAAACAAAGTCCATAAAGACATGGATGACAAAGTCTGATATGGATGAACTTGACTGGCCTGCTCAGAGTCCTGACCTGAACCCGATAGAATACCTTTGGGATGAATTAGAACGGAGACTGAAAGCCAGCCCTTCTCGACCAACATTAGTGTTTGACCTCACCAATGCGCTTTTGGAAGAATGGCCGAAAATTCCTATAAAAACATTCCGCAGCATTGTGGCTAGCCTTCCCAGAAGAGTTAAAGCTATAACAGCTGCAAAAGGTGGACTGACATAATATTGAACCCTATGGGTTAGGAATGGGATGGCACTTCAAGTTCATATGCAAGTCAGGGTGTGTGGTCAAATACTTTTGGGAATAAAGTGTATATTGAGTAAATTATATATTTTTAGAAAAATAATAATAATACTTATATATATCCATATATCCATTTTCTACCGCTTATTCCCTTCGGGGTCGCGGGGGGTGCTGGAGCACATACATACATACATACATATATATATATATATATACACACACACACATTATATATATATATATATATATATATATATATATATATGCTGAGATATATATATACACACACACACACATATATATATATATATATATATATATATATACACACACATATATATATATATATATATATATATTTATGTATATATATATATACACACACACAAACACATGTATATATATATATATATATATGCTGAGATATATATATATACATATTTTTTTTTTTTTTTACTGCGATGAGGTGGCGACTTGTCCAGGGTGTACCCCGCCTTCCGAAAAGAGAATAAGCGGTAGAAAATGGATGGATATATATATATATATATATATATATATATATATATATATATATATATATATATAGGGCTCTAATTTAGCCAACTCACTTTTTGAAAATACCTTAGCAAATTCAACGATTAGAACATTACATCATCCCCCACATCAACAAAATTGTGATCCTGTGACAAACAGGGACATTATTATTTCTGATCACTGCATGATGATGCATATTCGGTTGGTCGTGAGTTCAAACCCCGGCTGAGTCATACCAAAGACTATAAAAAATGTGACCCATTACCTCCCTGCTTGGCACTCAGCATTAAGGGTTGGAATTGGGGGTTAAATCACCAAAAATGATTCCCGGGCGCGGCACCGCTGGGTCAAATACAGAGAATAATTTCGCCACACCTAGTGTGTGTGACAATCATTGGTACTTTAACTTTAACTAGAATCACGTGAACCCAATTACATACTTGCCCATTCTCTTACCATAGTGCAATTTCACTATGAAGGGATGATTGACCTCCACTAAGATATCTCTCTCCATCTTAGTGCGAACTCTGTCCCTGACTGGTCAACAAAAAAAGAAGGAGAAATGGTTTATTGTCAACTTTGACCATTAGTGATGTGTATTCTTATGAAAAGTCATCTTACCTTTCAATGATGCCTTTTTTAGAACTTTCATTGCATATAACTGACTGGCATCTGGACCAATAATTTTTCTTACTAGAAATACCTGGTCAAGCAAAAATACTTCAGGACGATGACTACAGAGAAAAAACGTATAGTTTGGTTTGTGTTCTTACTCACTTTGCCAAACGAACCCTGACCCAAGACTTTCAAGAGCTCAAACTGTGACGGATCTGCTTTTTCGCAGCCCTCTTTCACATGGTGAGTGATAGGAATCTCTTTGTAGGTCTCCTCATCCTAGACAAACACACACAAAACGTAAGCCAAATACACATAGATCCTACATGCATTGTGGCCTCTGTCATTTCTTACACAGTGTGTATAACATTCTCCCTCCTCCATAGGTTCATCCATGATTTGATGTCCATTTACCTGCAGCCACAACAACAAACGACAATAAAATTACATAATATGAGTCGATGGGGAAACACAAACCTCAAGGAAAGCATGTGCATAGAAGCTTTTAACAGAAAAGAAATGCAGCTCCTGCACGCCCACGTGAATGACGAACAAATCCACAGATAAAAATGATGAGTCACAATGCAATAACAGAGCACTTTCACCAGCATGTACGTCTATTTGTTGATAAACAGTATGCAATCCATGCTTCAAATCTTATGCAGCAGCATAGCTGCCATGATATCAGCGATCTGACCTAAGCGGACCCATACCTAACCGGACACAACGTTGGACAGGCTATCACAATGATCTACAATGACTTTGCCTTGATTCATGGCAGTAGACCATCTTAATTAATAAGAGTTTATTAACGAAAACAAAGAGCTCTGCTGTATTACTTTTTGAGTGCATTTAAAACGCAAAGGAATATTAATAGTAGAAAAAAGCAGGCAATTGCATAACATTATGTATATGTATCATGTATGTAGATTTGATTAAGGACGCACAGGTCTGCAGATTTCAATTGAGAGGTGTGGCTTGCTGCTGTATGATGTATTTTGTCTAGTGTTTGTGTGTGTTGAATTCCATCAAGCCTCTGAAGAGAGAGGATGAGTCATAGCACTACGCAAGCCCACTCAGTGGGTGGAGCCACAGACATTGACATGCGCTCACTCACATCCACAGAACCCAGGCCAGCAAATCCCTTTCCAATATGGTTTAGCTCCACAAACTGAACATTACTTTATGATATACAAAACGCAAAGTCAAAAGATATAAAACAAACCATTGCGGCACATTTGTGAGGTCTATGAAATGTTCAAGCTACAGCCACTAACACATTAATCTTCACTCCCACCTCTGCTGTGGCTCATCACAGCTTGCAACAAGAGTGCAGCCTACACTGACAGCATGGCAGGCATTTTTTTCTGTCATTTTACAAAACGTGCAATGGATCATTTCACCAATGCGTAATGCTCTTTTAACACGGTTTTGTTTAACTGTCATACATGGTGCAAAACTGATGCAAAGTGGATTAAAAGGGTAGTCCAGTTTAAGCGGTTAATCTAGATGTTTACTTCAGTGCTCCAGTTGTCTGTTCGCAGTAAATGTGCCTTTTCCAGTGGATATTAGTGTTTTGGCAGTAAGTCATGCATAACTATATATTTAATTACATTGCTACCGGTGCACTGTAGATGAGGTTTTATTATTTACGTATAAAATACTAAATGGTTTAGCACCATCATTTTTTTGCTGATTGTATTGTACCCTATGCTCTGTCCAAAAATCGCCGTTACAAGAACATTGGCTTATTAGCGATTCTCAGGCCCCAAAAAATGACAGCTGGCTCGAGAGAGTTTTCTACACAGACTCCAGCACTCTGGAGTGCCCTAATAGCAACAGTTACAGATGTCGAGAAGCATTAAAGTCCCTCCTTTAAAGTCACCTATATACTCTAGCTTTTTAATTGACTATTTTTACACCAGTTGATCCGCCGCTTCTCTTTTCTGCCCCCCCTCTCATGCATGGAGAGGTACGAGGGCGCCACGGATAATCTCTGGAGATGTACCAGTCTGGGGGATGCGATAGCTGTTTTACGTCGCGACTTGGAATGAACCACTCCTCTATGACCAAGACCTCTTATCACCCTGTGCTTACCCCCCATGGAATAGACTCACATTGTCATGAATAATGCAATAACTGTACAAAATTGGCATCAATTGTAGCCGGTCACCCAGCAGTGTGGTCGCACATCTGCGGCCCCTTCCGAGGTTTATTCTTCTTCTTGTTTTGGGCTTTTGGAATTTTTCCTTGCCCGGATGAGGGTTTAGATCAGGGGATGTTAGTGGATTGTGCAGCCCTTTGAGGCACTTGTGATTAAGTAATTAAGTAATACATTGATTGGTATTTTACGAGGTAGATGTGTTTTAATTGTAATCCTTGTCTTTACAATAATAGTTTGCCGCAAATACAAAAAGATTGAGCTGTTATATTTTGGTTGTGAAAATAATTTGTTTCTCAATTTGAATCATCTTACAGTGCCCAAAGCAGCTTTGAACAGGTTAAAAGTGCACCAGATGTGGTTTTAATAGCACTGCATTGCATTATTTTTTACCATGTAACACACACAGGAAGTTTATATGCTAAAGCATAACTTACTTCACTTCAATCAATGTTTATTTATATGGCCCTAAATCACCAGTGTCCCAAAGGGCTGCACAAACCACGACGACATCCTCGGTGGAGCCCACATAATGGCAAGGAAAACTCACCCCAGTGGGACGTCGGTGACAGTGAGAATGATGACTATGAGAAACCTTGGAGAGGACCGCATATGTGGGCAACCCCCCCCTCTAGGGGACCGAAAGCAATGGATGTCGAGCGGGTCTAACATGATGCTGTGAAAGTTCAATCCATGGTAGATCCAACACAACCGTGAGTATCCAGTCCAAAGTGGATCCAACACAGTAGCGAGAGTCCCGTCCATAGTGGAGCCCAAAGGAAACCATCCCAAGTGGAGGCGAGCGGTCCATCCAGGGTCCCGAATCTGGACAGCTAGTACTTCAACCATGGCCACCGGACCCCCTCCACAAGGGACAGTGGGACAGAGGAGGAAAAAGAAAAGAAACGGCAGATCAACTGGTCTAAAAAAGGGGGTCTATTTAAAGGCTAGAGTATACAAATGCGTTTAAGGTTGGACTTAAATGCTTCTAGAGGTAGCATCTTGAACTGTTACCAGGAGGCCATTCCAGAGTACTGGAGCCTGAATGGAAAACGCTCAACAGCTGTTGTAAGCATTTCAGCAATCTCGCGCACTTTAAAAAGTATACGTCATTTCCATTGTGCGCAATCAATCAAGACGAGATTTAAGACGAGATTTTGTGGATGGTTTAGTCAGTAACCCTACATTATCATATTTTATAAATAGAAAACCAAGTTGTGGTAGTAGTTTAGTCAGTAGTTTAGTCGTGGATGTACACTATATAGTGGTTAGGGTTGGGGTTAGGGTTGGACTGATTTGAGGGCAATACTCGGTTATAATATCCTGACTACAAATGAATAGATTTACATGAGTATTTAATCACTTATTTTGACACCAAAAACATGTATTTGCGCCCATTGATTTGCAAAATGTGCACCACACATTATTCAAATATGTAGCTGGAAGCAAATTGCAAAAAGATTGCGCATTATACAAACATACAACATTGCCCGCAGACTTTTTTGGGGCTCTGGGAATCACTGATAAGCCGGAATCCATTGAACGCAGGTTTCTTGCTCCAGACAAGCCTGCACTATGTTGTGTGTTAACTTCCTAAATACGTGTTGGTGCACGGTGAGGACACAAATAACCAGTCCACCAAGTTATGGTATTGAAAACAACTCAGAAGAAAAAGTTACTGGGCTTACGAGCTGTCACAACCAAACTACATGCTAATGCTACAGACGCTAAGCTAGGAGAAAACTCCTTTGGAGAAGTGTAAATGGCAACAAAAGCCACAATGAAACTGTGCGTTCTTGGGTGAACAGTACAAGGTCCTTGAGTGGTTCTAGAAGCTTCCACAAGTCCAATTTCAAAGCGATACGCCGAGACAGCGCGATACAAATAAACATCTAACCAGCTGTTAGCATTAGCTGGCGTGTTAGCATGCATCGCGATGCGCCGCAGGTCGTGACGCGAGTTTAAGGCAACCTTTCACCGGGACAAACTATACCAGCACTGGGCGAAAAAAGCCTTAAAAAAACAACATTGAGCGAGCAAAAATGTACAACCATACCTCACTACTAACGCTGTTTATATCCATGTTGTGCCAGGATTCCGGTGTAAATCTAAGGCATCGTAGTCCACCTAGACCCCCGATCCAAAGTGCATGTTTCCCCCGGCTGCTCTGCTCGGTCGTCCGGAGGGAAGCTGCGTGACCGTGGGTCACTATCCGGGGGGATTTGGGTGTCGGTGAGGGAGGATATGTTGTCAATAAGGGGACCATGCGCTCTGCAACAGCACCGCTACCCTGCCATAGATGCGAATATGGCGGCTACTGTGGTACCTGGGCAGTGGATGAGTTTGTTGACGTAGTTATGACGCAACTCAGTTAAGGATTTCCCTTCGTCCACTCCGAAGCCGCGGCTCTCGACGCCAATAAGCGCTGCCCTTGCGAACAAGACGACTTGCTGGTGAATGACGCCAAATAAATGAACAGATCACACCGGCTTCCTGTTGCCGTCGACTCACTGATCCCGAGAGTTTAAAGCTGAAGGTTGCAGCTTCTTGCTTTGCAGGAAATAAGAGGCTTAAAGCTCATCCACTTTCACTCCAGCTGTTTCTCTTCCACCAAACAGTCAAAGGAAATGGATGTTGTGTCTTTTTGTTTGTCGCATACACCCTCGCAACATATACGTAATTTAATCATTTATTTAATTATTGACATTAGTAATGCTGCGGTGGAATTTGTAATACATCATACAAATAGGGATGGTTTACATTTAAATCCATAGGGCAGTGGTCTCCAACCACCGGTCCGGGACACATTTGCAACATGTGTTGTGCCGAATTATGCACCCCCGCCGTAAAATGCACCCCCTGGCGGGAGCGCGCTTACGTCACTCGGTTGCGTCACCCGTCTCGAAAAGTAGCTAAAACTTGGGTTATTCACCTTGTTATGTACATTTTTATGCCGAAAGAGGCAATTTTAGCCGAGTTTAGCTACTTTTCGAGACGGGTGACGCAACCGAGTGACGTAAGCGTTCTCCCGCCAGGGGGTGCATTTTACGGCGGGGGTGCAGAATTCGGCACAACACCGGCCCGCAGAGAAACATTCGTGTACAAAACCTGTTTCCATTTGAGTTGGGAAATTGTGTTAGATGTAAATATAAACGGAATACAATGATTTGCAAACCATTTTCAACCCATATTCAATATAGTGCACTACAAAAACAAGATATTTGATGTTCAAACTCATAAACTTTTATTTTTTTTTGCAAATAATAATTAATTTCGAGGGGCTTCACGGTGGGAGAGGGGTTAGTGCGTCTGCCTCACAATACGACGGTCCTGCAGTCCTGGGTTCAAATCAGGCTCGGGATCTTTCTGTGTGGAGTTTGCATGTTCTCCCCGTGAATGCGTGGGTTCCCTCCGGGTACTCCGGCTTCTTCCCACTTCCAAAGTTGATTGGCAACACTAAATTGGCCCTAGTGTGTGAATGTGAGTGTGAATGTTGTCTGTCTATCTGTGTTGGCCCTGCGATGAGGTGGCGACTTGTCCAGGGTGTACCCCGCCTTCCGCCCGATTGTAGCTGAGATAGGCGCCAGCGCCCCCCGCGACCCCGAAAGGGAATAAGCGGTAGAAAATGGATGGATGGATGGAATTAATTTCGAATTTCATGGCTGCAACACATGCCAAAGTAGCTCGGAAAGGGCATGTTCACCACTGTGTTACATCACCTTTTCTTTTAAAAACACTCAATAAATGTTTGGGAACTGATGAAACTAATTGTTGAACCTTTGAAAATTGAATTTTTTCCCATTTTGCCCCGGGGCGGCATAGCTCGGTTGGTAAAGTGGCCGTGCCAGCAACTTGAGGGTTGCAGGTTCGATTCCCGCTTCCGCCATTCTAGTGACTGCCGTTGTGTCCTTGGGCAAGGCACTTTACCCACCTGCTCCCAGTGCCACCCACACTGGTTTAAATGTAACTTAGATATTGGGTTTCACTATGTAAAGCGCTTTGAGTCACTAGAGAAAAGCGCTATATAAATATAATTCACTTCACATTCACTTCACCATTCTTGTTTTATGTAAAATTCAGTCGTTTAACAGTCCGGGGTCTCCGCTGTCGTATTTTACGCTTCATAATGCGCCACACATTTTCCATGGGAGACAGGTCTGGAGTGCAGGCGGGCCAGGAAAGTACCCATAGTCTTTTACTACGAAGCCACGCTGTTGTAACACGTGGCTTGGCATTGTCTTGCTGAAATAGGCAGGGGCATCCATGATAACGTTGCTTGGATGACAACATATGTTGCTCCAAAACCTGTATGGACCTTTCAGCATTAATGGTACCTTCACAGATTTGTAAGTTACCCATGCCTTGGGAACTAATGCACCGCCATACCATCACAGATGCTGGCTTTTGAACTTTGCGCCTATAACAATCCAAATGTTGTTTTTCCTCTTTGTGCTGGAGGACACCACGTCCTCTGTTTCCAAATATAATTTGAAATGTGGACTCGTCAGACCACAGAACACCTTTCCACTTTGCATCAGTCCATCTTAGATGAGCTCAGGGGTTTCAGGGTGTTGTTTATAAGTAGAGTTTTAACTTGCACTTACAGATATAGCGACCAACTGTAGTTACTGACAGTGGTTTTCTGAAGTGTTCCTGAGACCAAGTGGTGATATCCTTTACACACAGATGTCGGTTTATGATGCAGTATCGCCTGAGGGATCAAAGGTCCGTAATATCATCGCTTATGTGCAGTGATTTCTCCAGATTCTCTGAACATTTTGATGATTTTACGGATTGTAGATGGTAAAATGTTGAAAAGAATTTCAAAATACTTTGAAATAAGATTTAAATTCTATTTGACAGATTTTCTAGATTTGCCAGAATAATTGTTTTGAATTTTTATCATAATAATTTTGAATAAATATTTCACAAATATTCTTTGTCGAAAAAACAGAAGCTAAAATGAAGAATTAAATCAAAATGTATTTATTATTCTTTGCAATAAAAATAATAAATTTACTTGAACATAGATTTAAATTGTCAGGAAAGAAGAGGAAGGAATTTAAAAGGTAAAAAGGTATATGTGTTTAAAAATCCTAAAATAATTTTTAAGGTTTCTATTTTTTCTTTAAAATTGTCTTTCTGAAAGTTATAAGAAGCAAAGTAAAAAAATAAATGCATTTATTTAAACAAGTGAAGACCATTTTCTAGGATTTTCAAATTTTATTTGAGTTTTGTCCCTCTTAGAATTAAAAATGTCGAGCAAAACGAGACCAGCTTGCTAGTAAATAAATAAAATTTAAAAAATAGAGGCAGCTCACTGGTAAGTGCTGCTATTTGAGCTATTTTTAGAACAGGCCAGCGGGCTACTCATCTGGTCCTTACGGGCAACCTGGTGCCCGCGGGCACCGCGTTGGTGACCCCTGCACTAGACCCTAGACAGCTCTTTAGCGCCACCCTAGTGGCTCCCTGTAAAAATATATGTATATTTCAATATGGTTTCAAACATGACACAAACCTTCCTATTTGTTACAAAACCCACTGTTTACAATACCAACCCCCCTTCCCCACTCCTCCGTGCGTCGGTTGAGGTGGGCGGGATTGGTGGTAGCTGGGTGTATAATGTAGCCCGGAAGAGTCATGGATACATGGGATTATGGGTATTTGTTCTGTCGTATTTATGTTGTATTATAGTGCGGATGTTCTCCTGAAATGTGTTTGTCATTCTTGTTTGGTGTGGGTTCACAGTTTGGCGCATATTAGTAAGAGTGTTAAAGTTGTTTATATCACAACCCTCAGTGTGACCTATACGGCTGTTGACTAAGTATGCCTTGCAGTAGCGTATGCGTTTAGATAGAGGTCACATCCAAAAGGTGACCGGCAGGATAGCATGGTAAAAATCCTGGCGCGAAGATATGTAGAGAGGGTGTTAGAGGCAGTGTCATCACGGCACGCCCTCAAAGTTGATTTCTAGATGAAAATCAAAAAATGTTCACCTGGTAGATTTCCGATAGAGACACTAAAATTTGGAAATCTACCGGACTTCTCTTGGCATTCCGCAAGTACGCGGCTGAGCCACATCAGAGTGGTTAAAGAGCCGCATGCTGCTCCTGAGCCGCAGGTTGCCGAACCCTGCCTTACCGGGAAGGCTGAGGAGTGTGATCCCACGATAGTTGGAACACACCCTCCGATTCCCCTTCTTAAAAAGAGGAACCACAACCCCGGTCTGCCAATCCAGAGGTACTTCCCCTGATGTCCACGCGATGTTGCAGAGTCTTGTCAACCAAGACAGCCCCACAGCATCCGGAGCCTTAAGGAACTCCGGGCGGGTCTCATCCACCTCCGGGGCCTTGCCACCGAGGAGCTTTTTAACTACCTCAGCAACCTCAGCCCCAGAAATAGGAGAGCCCACCACAGATTCCCTGGGCAAAGTATTCCCTTCACCGATCCACAACATCTGCAGTCGAGGTCAGCAGACCACCATCCCCGCCATACACTGTGTTGACGTTGCACTGCCCAGTAGGACTCTTTTTTCAGCTTGACGGCATCCCTCACCGCTGGTCAGCGGGTTCTAGGATTACCACCACGACAGGCACCAACCACCTTGCGGCCACAGCTCCAATCGGTCGCCTCGACAATAGAGTTACGGAACATCATCCACTCGGACTCAATGTCCAGCGCCTCCCTCGTGGCATGTTCAAAGTTGTTTTGGAGGCAGGAATTGAAACTTTCTCTGACAGGAGACTCTGCTAGGCGTTCCAGCAAACCCTCACAATGGGTTTGAGCCTGCCAGGTCTGTCAGGCATCCTCCCCCATCGCAGCCAACTCACCACCAAAGCTCCGCCCCTCTCTTCACCAGAGTGCACAAAACATGACACCGCAAATCCGATGACACAACTACAAAGTCGATCGTGGAACTGCGGCGTAGGGTGTCCTTGTGCCAAGTGCACTTATGGACACCCTTATGTTTGAACATGGTGTTTGTTATGGACAATCTGTGACAAGCACAAAAGTCCAATAACAAAACACCACTCAGGTTCAGATACGGGCGGCCATTTTTCCCAATCACGCCTCTCCAGGTTTCACTGTCGTTGCCAATATGAGCGTTGAAGTCCCCCAGAGGGAATCACCCGGGGGGGAGCACTCTCCAGTACTCCCTCGACTGAATCCAAAAAGGCTGGGTACTCTGAGCTGCCGTTTGGCGCATAAGCGCAAACAACAGTCAGGACCCGTGCCCCCACCTTAAGGCGGAGGGAAGCTACCCTCTCGTCCACTGGGTTAAACTCCAATGTGCACGTTTTGAGCCGGGGGGCAACAAGAATTACCTGTCTGTCGCCTCTCACTGCTGGCAAGGCCAGAGTGGAAGAGAATCCAGCCCGTCAAGAGAACTGGTTCCAGAGCCCTTGCTGTGCGTCCAAGTGAGTCCAACTATATCCAGCCGAAACTTCTCCACCTCGCGCACTATCTCAGGCTCCTTCCCCCCTAGCGAGGTGACGTTCCACGTCCCAAGAGCTAGCTTATGTAGCCGAGTATCGGACCGCTAAGCGCCCTGCCTTCAGCTGCCTCCCAGCTCACATTGCACCCGACCTCTATGGCCCCTGCTATGGGTGGTGAGCCCATTAGAGGGGGGACCCACGTTGCCTCTTCGGGCTGTGCCCAGACGGGCCCAATGGGGACAGGCCCGGCCACCAGGCGCTAGCCATCGTTCCCCGCCTCCGAGGCCTGGCTCCAGAAGGGGGCCCCGGTGACCCGCGTCTGGGAGAGGGAAATCTGGGTCCTTCGTCTGTATTCTTCATAGAGGTCTTTGAGCTGCTCTTTGTCTGATCCCTCACCTAGGACCAGTCTTGGGAGACCCTTCCAGGGGGCATAAATCCTGCGGACAACATAGCTCCTAGAATCATTGGGACACGCAAACTCCTCTACCATGATAAGGTGGCAGCTCAGAGAGGAGAGCTCCAGACTAATTGTTTAAATTTATTTTAGGTCCCAATATGGCTCTTTGAACATTTTGTGTTGCTGACCCCTGCACCATACACACCAATAAACTTGTTTACAAATGTACAATAAAACTCCTCAAAGGAAATTGCCATTTGTTATATTTGTTATAACTGTGTGACATGATACATTAATGAACATGTAGAAAATAAATTTGACAGATTTTGGCCAATGGCTGATTTTCATCTGTGCCTCATTGCAAAGAAACAAGCCAAGGGGTCCCACTAATTCAGCGTTATCGTGAATTGTATTTTTCATGCACCTATTTTGCAAGTGGAAAAGTTGGTCCCTGAAAAAAATGCCTACATTAAATTGTACCGCGGATGTCGTTGTGGCTTGTGCAGCCCTTTGAGACACTTGTGATTTAGGGTTATATAAATAAACATTGGTTAATTGATTGAAACCGGTTCGTGGTGCAAAAAAGGTTGGGACCACTGCCATAGGGTACCAATTCCCGGAATCATCAAAGGTACCAATTACTGGTACTGTTGTGTGTGTTGATAAATGTTTGTTTGTGTAATAATATATTCTAAAATATTCCCCTATAGCATTTTAAAATTAGCCAATTATCATAACTGTCTTGTTATTTCTGAGTCTCATTTGCATGCAGTTGCAATTCCAAGACATAAAATGGCAGTATGGACCACGGAGTGTTGCCTAGCTGGAAAGCAGTCTTTGCCATGAAGCCTGAATGTCCCATTTTAGTTATGTTGGTCCCTACAAAGGGTTTATACTTGAAGTATTTTACAAACCCTGTTTCCATATGAGTTGGGAAATTGTGTTAGATATAAATATAAACGGAATACAATGATTTGCAAATCATTTTCAACCCATATTCAGTTGAATATGCTACAAAGACAACATATTTGATGTTCAAACTGATAGTATATGTATAATATATGGTATATATTATTTATTATTATTATTTATTGTGAACGAACTGTGGTGCTGAATTTCCCCCAGGGATCAATTAAGTACTTTCTATTCCATTCAAAATATTTTTTTTTGCAAAATAATCATTAACTTTAGAATTTGATGCCAGCAATATGTGACAAAGAAGTTGGGAAAGGTGGCAATAAATAATGATAAAGTTGAGGAATGCTCATCAAACACTTATTTGGAACATCCCACAGGTGTGCAGGTGGGTGCCATGATTGGGTATAAAAAAAGCTTTCCAAAAAATGCTGTCTTTCACAAGAAAGAATGGGGCGAAGTCCACCCCTTTGTCCACAACTGCGTGAGCAAATAGTCAAACAGTTTAGGAACAAAGTTTCTCGAAGTGAAATTGCAAGAAATTTAGGGATTTCAACATCTACGGTCTATATCATCAAAAGGATCAGAGAATCTGGAGAAATCACTCCACGTAAGCGTCATGGCCGGAAACCAACTGTTACCTTCGATCCCTCAGACGGCACTTTATCAAAAACCGACATCAATCTCTAAAGGATATCACCACATGGGCTCAGGAACACTTCAGAACACTACTGACATTAAATACGTTTGTCGGTACATCTGTAAGTGCAAGTTAAAGCTCAAGCGAAAGCCATTTATCAACAACATTCAGAAACGCCGCCGGCTTCTCTGGGCCCGAGATCATGTAAGATGGGCTGACGCAAAGTGGAAAAGTGGAAAAGTGTTCTGTTGTCTGAAGAGTCCACATTTCAAATTGTTTATGGAAATATTCGACATCGTGTCATCCGGACCAAAGGGGAAGCGAACCATCCAGACTGTTATCGACGCAAAGTTCAAAAGCCAGCATCTGTGATTGAATGGGGGTGCATTAGTGCCCAAGGCATGGGTAACTTACACATCTGTGAATGCACCATAGTGCATTCAATTGAATATAGGTTGAAAAGGATTTGCAAATCATATAGAAACGGGGTTTGTATATTTTACACAATTGCTGTTTGATTGTTACTTGCGTCTTAGTTATATATTTCGGAACTGAATGTGGAAGTGTTGAAATAGCCATGCAAAATTGCTGATCAGTAGCATTTATTGACCTTCTCGAAGCTGTTGAAGTCCCATGTTCAACTGCAACCCACCTGGTTCAGCCCCTGCTAACGTTCCGCCAGGCAGGGCTTGAACCTGAATCCTCCGAATGAGAGTAAGAGAGCTCCCAGCATCCAGCTGAAAGCTTGAGCTGGCAACTCAATGGCTAGCGCAAATTCCTGAGACTACAGGAAGTTAGGTTTACCAACATACACTTGCACAGCCACACTGGGTGGCCACCGTTTCACACACACCTCACTCTGATCCGGGTCACGGCACTACTGTAACCCGCCAGGTACAGCTCTTCGTTTCTGCACTGGGCTCAATGAGAGCGAGAGAAAGCACGCTAGACATTGCGCTAAAATCACAAAAGTGTCAACTCGAATTCTCCTACAAACTCTGAAGGCTTCGGGAGATGAGGTTTACCATTGTACATCTGCACAGCCAGACTGGCTAACCTCCATCCGACAATAGTTCAACATCTCATGACTTTTTACACAATTCGCTTCTCCCTAACAAGGAGTTAATCGGCAAAATTTACAAAAGGTGCATGATCCATTCATCAAGGACCATACATTTTGACAGAAATGACCATGGAGTATGCCTTTATTACTTTTCCAGTCTCTCTGTTGTGGCCTCTTCCTTTTGAGAGCATCTTGTGCAAGGTATTGCAATGGAGAGGTGTACTGTTGATAAACTAATAAGCGGGCACTTGATGTAAAAAAATGATGACTATATCCGTCCCATCTAATTCTCAGTATGAACGTGAACCGATGGAAAGCGAAATGTCTTCTAAGACAATCTGAAGAGTCCGGTTGCAATCAATTGAATGCCCTGAGAATTCAATAACCTGCATGAATGAGAATATTCACTGATACAAGATAAAATTAAGATGCCAGCAGGTGCATCTGTGTAAAAGTATGTTGTAATCCTCACCCACTGACAGCTGAAGTCGAGTTGGCTAGACAAAGATGTGATTGACCCAGCTTTGTAGTGTAAATTTCTGCCTTGCCCCAGATGAGCGTGAGATTCCGGGTGGTTAGTGTATGTTGGTAAAAGTCATTCCTCAAGCCATTTAGTTACGGGGTTGGTCTGCCCGGTCCAGCCCTTAAAGTAATGATTTTCCTCTTCGGACATATTATACATGATGTTACAATGTTGTCTAGTCATGTTAAACAAAGCGTTAAATATTAAGGTTCATGGATTTAGGCGTGAGCTTGCACACAGTGTTGGATACCTCGTTCACCTTTCTCTGTTAATTTTAGGTTCATTCTGAAATTTCTCCCAAAAGCACGATATTTTTTACTTTTTGTGAGTAGTATAAATGCATAAATAGTCACAAATAAGTTGGATTAGGTTCTTATTTTATATATTCTTCAGAATGAACCACAGCAAGACAAATAATATTGCAATAAAAAATGAATTGTTAGCCCAAAGGTAGTGAAGCTTCAATCCACAGGCACTGAGCGCCGAGCATGTTTGTGACAATGAATAGCGAGTAACCTCGGTTTAAAATAAGTAGATGAAATAGTCAAACTTGTTCTTGTACGTCTTTCATTTGCTCCTCTGATACAGAGGGCTCAGTAACTTTAAAGGAAACGTCTTCTTCAATGTGGACCAGGGGGATTTCTTCGATCGCAGGTTCAACACAGCCTGTTGCATTGGTTGTCAAGGTTATGTTGTAGTTGGAAGACTTGTCTTCCGACACAACATCAGGCAGAGCTCCTCTGTCCATGGTCATGTCCCTGACCTGCTCCGAAGCCTGAGGTAGACTGGCTATGAGTTCCTGAACACACAGGGACATCAATTAACAACACATTTAAAAATGTTCGGATTTAAATGTAAATAAAATATACTGCTTGATGGAATGTACCAGCTGTTTCTCCACATCATTATTTCTGACAGCGATGAGCAGCCTCTTAGTGAAGGTTGCAAGGTCCTGGTATTTTTGTTTTTGGTTCTCTAGCTCATTCTCTAAAAACTGCACTTCCTCGTGCTGAAATGTTTGAAACAAACAACATTAACTTGAGTTCAATAAGCAAAATGATTATTCAGAGAGAGGTTTGAGAATGTGTGTGTGTCCTTGCCTTGAATTCTAGCAAGCTTTGCATTTGCTCTAGATCTGAAGCCACTATGTCACCCTCATCATAATCGTCCTCTTCATCCTCATCAACTACTTCGACCTTCTGTAAAAAAAACAAAAAAAACTTTAAGATAATTTCAAACGGGAATAACAAGCTGTACTTATATAATAATAATAACAATAATAATAATAACAATAATAATATGATATAACAATAGTCCTGCCTTGCCACATCGCGCTTCAAATATTGCGATTTCACCACATCACAGATTTATTGAGAGATATAAAAAAAGAAAATACATATTTTTACAATTTTGGGTGCTGAATAAAGCATTTTTAGGCATAACATGACAAATAATGTCAACTAAACATGTAAATACTACACTAATATTGGCCACTGAAGAGGACAGAACCAACCAGAGCGCGCGTGTTCAGTATCGTTGCCATTGATTGGCTCAGCCACATGCAGCATTGCTATAGTAGTTTTAAAGGGTGTAAAAGTAACCAAAGGGTGTTATTGCAGATCTCTCATATTGCTGAAAAAAATATTAAAAGGGTTGCAAACAGGTTTTTTATGTATTAACTTTGAAAATATGAATGAATGATTTCTACTTGGCTAAAATCAATTGATTACTGTCACGTCCGGATTCATTAACACTATATACTGATATATTATATATAAGACTAATACTGTACACAAAAATCCGTGCATCATATGCGCTTTACATTTTTGAAGAAACATTTATTAATGTTTTATTATCTCAGTGGATCTAAATTAGTGTACTCAAACAAATGTTTTTTTTTTTGATCAGCACACTCATCACTTAAGAGGCCAAAAATTGAGACCAACTCATCAACCATACCTACTCTACATGTACAGTATTCATGACAAAACTATATAATAGTTACTTGTAAAAAAGTTAAATGTAGCATGAGTGAACTGCAGAATCAAACAAATATTCAAGTACCACATTATTGGCCAGTGGTGCAGCAATGGTCACATCTGCTTCATCTTCTTCCCTATGGACTGTGTCAATGTTGCTATCTGGAGGTAAGAGCACTGCTTTACTACTGAGCTGCACAGTTCAAACAGAGGTAAACGATGTGAGTGCTATATCAATGGGCCCACCTTCAGAGAGGCCAAGGCTGTCATTTAAGTCATCACCAAGTTCAGGTGTTCTGAGTTGATCCTCGTTCGGGCTGAACACCACTGGAGATTCATTCCGTGGGGAGCTCAAGCTTGTGAAAACAGCAGGCCCGCCTCTAGGTGGTGGTATTTCAATATTTATCAGACGGTACTTTCTTCGTCTGTTGCTGATCCATGTCTGACAGCCAGAGAGCACAAAGACACACAAATAAATACAGTAAGTGCTAAAGTGTCATAAACTAAATACAACCTGGATAGTTTTCCTGAATGTCAGACATGATGTTTTGCTCTATAAAAGATTGATTGTATAGTATTATGTATTACACTAACTAGATAACAGTTTTAACCATAGCAAATTGAGGCCAAACACATTCATCCTGTAGGTGGCAGTATGTCCACTGCTCTGCAAAGCATTAGAGTTTGTAAGAATTTTATTAACATGTAATGTTTACTTGCATGGCACATGCTAAAGCCATGTATATACAATACATACAATATTATCAAATGCTTAAGGTATAAGGTAGATATATTAGGGTGGTCAAATTGAACCATTTAACTCATGTGTACTAATCACGTTTGAATTCCGATTAATCACCCAATTTATTTAGATTGCACATGCTCCTTTACTTTAACGATGAATCCTGAAACTCCAAATTGTGTGCTAGATTGCAAATTTCATTTTAAATGTTATATTATATATATATATATATATATATATATATATATATATATATATATATATATATATATATATATATATATATATATATATATATGTGTGTGTGTTTGTGTTATTTTAGTTTTTAATACTCATGCAACTATATCCTCACTTGAAGCAAAATTATAATTAAAATAGACATGGACTAAAAACAAGAATACATTGGATATTCAACAATTTCCAGTCTAAACATTGTTTTAGTTAGGGCTATGTTATTTACATTTTACACATAAATGTATGGTAGACCCATACATTAACTATAAAATAAATCTCTGAAATGCATGAAATACCACAAAGAAATACGCATACAGGTGAAACTTAAAACATTTTAATATTGTGCAAAAGTCCATTCATGTCAGAAATGTAACTTCAAATGTGAATCTCTTTTTGATTTGATTTATGACATGCAAAGTGAGATATGTCAAGCCTTTATTTGTATATTGCTGAGTATCATGGCTTAGTGTTTATACACTAAGCCATGATCTCAGACATTTTCTGAGATTATCATTTGGAAGTTTTTATAAGCTGTAAATCATAATCATCAGAATTATCTCCAAAGAAGGCTTTAAATATCTTGAGTTAAATGTTATAAGCCGTTGTCATATATCAAGCTTTACTTTGTAAATCTAATTGCTGGAATAAAGGAACCTTTGCACAATATTGTAATTGTTTGAGTTTCACTTGTAGTTTCACTTGTATTTTCACTTGTTCAGTGTTTGTACCTTGACTATTTCAGGGTCTACATTAAGTTGGTTTGCTGCAGCAGCAATCTTTTCCCTGCACACTGAGCCCAGACTGGTCATTCCCCTTTCCCAGTAGCGCTTCAGCTGAATGAGATCCCCGTCACTGAATTGTGTCCGATCCTGCAACTGAACACACAAACATGGACACTGACGCAAAGCAACGTCTAATTTTAGAAAGCAGATGGCGATATTACAACAGAGGAAATGAAGAACCATGACACATTAATCAGGTCAGTTAAGTCAACAACAACTGTCCTGCACAGTAATTAGGTTTCAATTTTATGAGACTAACAACTTTTGCATTATTTTTAATTTAATTACAGTATGTCTAATACCAACACATGCACACATCTGCAAATAAATGCAGAGAGTAGTCTTCATAATGCATATTTTGTATTGGTATAAAAGCAAATTAAACAAAACACCCTTTAAGGGTACATTTTGAATATATGAATAATTTTTGGTCACTAGGTACACCTGCAAAATCTAATGACATATCTTACAAGAAAAGAAGTGTTGCAGCTGGGATAGGCTCCCCGCGACCCCGAAAGGGACAAACGGTAGTAAATGGACGGATGGATGGAAAAGAAGTGTATAGCTGTATGCTTCTTTCCATCTAATGTAAGAAAATAAGGTAACCAAAATAACAAACAGCTCTTAGCTATAAAGCTGTAAAATAACTATAAAAATAACTTTTTTTTACTATTACTCCACAATCAAACCTGGGCATTGTAATATGGCACAATTATTTGAGACAGCTCTCAAACTGAATCTCACTAGTTTATGCAGGTCACAGTGTACCTAATGAAGTGTATTTTGCAAGCTTGGGCTAGATTTGGCTCATCGGGACTCACGGTTCTCTTTCTGGAGTTGCTGATAACCCAAGGGGCAGCACTGTCTGAAGTCTACAACCAAAGAAAAAGACAAATCAAGCTTGACGTTTTAATTGGCTCAGATTGGATGACTTCACAACACCTCCCTCACCTGTAAACTCGCCTCCCCAGAAAGCGAGGTCTGTGCGAGCAAGCAGTTTCCTTGATAAGATGAGTTGTTGTGAACAAGGTTTTTGGAGATGGCCGGGGTCAATGACTGGTTTCCTTTGACTAAGGACGTCTGCTCCTGACTGGTGTTATTCTGAGCAGCCATATTCGCAAGTTCTTCTTCCCTTTGCCACTCATTTTCCTCATCTGCGGTTTCCATGGCAATAGAGAAGTTATGACTCATATCCAAAGTGTGTGAAACTGGCCTCTCCATCTCCTGGCCTTTCAGAGTACCACCAAATCCGGGCTTACTTCTGCTGCTTTCACCTCTGTCTGCTAAGGTAAACACCTTTCGGATACATGGTGTCTGCTCATAGGTCGGGCCAGTTTTTTTGAGTGGGAGGGAGAGCAGAGTCTTTTGTGGAAGAGGTGGTGGTGGTTGGGTATTGGTGCACGAGCTGGGTTGAAGCTGAGCTTGGGACTGAACAGAGGATGACCATGGACGAGTCTGTGCAATACCAAACGGTCGAGACCAGCTCGGAACGAGCCCTCCAGCTCCTGCCGTCAATGCTACATCCCTGAGGGACAGACTTGCCTTCATGTCCCTTCCAGCAGCGTAAACTAGAGATGCAGAGGTAGAGGTGAATGGTGGATTTTGAGAGACTGACATAAGTTTGGAGTGGAGAGGTGACGAACTGGAGCTGGTCCTGCTCTGCAGGGTCTGGCCAATCAGGGATGAAGCAGGGAGCGCTGAGATCTCAGACTCTGACTGGGGCACGGAAGCGGTGTGTTTTGGTCGTGAGCAAGTATTGGAGTTGAGGGAATAGATACCAGACAGTATGACATCATTACTGTTGTTGTTGTTGTTGTTGTTTTTCCCACTGCTGAGAGGAGGAGGAGAGGAAGCAGAGCAAGATGATGTCGAAAAAGTGGGGAAAGTGGATGCTGTAGGGTGAAGGTGAGCACGGTTCTGGATGTTGCGGGCAGCAGTGATTTCAGCAGGCAGCAATGCTGCCGCTGAAAGCCCGTGATTGGGTAGAGCTCCCCCAGCTAATGTGTGATTGGACAGCAGTCCCCCAGCCATTCCATGACTAGGTAAGGGATGCGACATGCATCCATTCTGGTCTACTCTGGAGGCAATTTTCCGTCTTTTGTTACCAACCCATGTCTGCAGGGAGAACGGGAAATATTAAATACAAAGAGACCAAGATAAACTAATTTACAAAAAAGGAAATAGTCACATTTCTCTTACCCGGACAACACTGAAGTCCAGTTTGGCCTCCTGAGCACATTGCAGAATTAGCTGGAAGCAAGCTTTGCTCTGATTGGTCATACCGTTATCATAGTAACGTTCAAGGATTCTCTGCTGGTCTGCTGTGAATATTGACCGCAGGTTCATCTAAAAAACAATCACAAAGACAGAATTGATGAAAAGTAAAGTATTAAAGTAAGGCATTTGGACATGTCAGTCTCATATAAGCCATAACTGTTGTGAATAGGATTGAGAGTGAAATTAAGAACGCCATTGAACCATGCCAGTCAGTCAAAACAGTGTGGCAGCAAGGCAGCACATGTCAACAGCAGTAAAGTGGATTTCATGTTTTATTCATTATCTTTTAAGTGCTTAAATTTAGCTGTTAAACTTAAGGATTCTGAGAAAATCGAACCGTGAGAGTACCACAGGGCAAGTGCCTGTTGGCATGTGAGGACAGTTCAGCTAGTTTTATTTTTTATTTGTTTATTAAACAAAAAGCTGATCCATCACCCTCCTGGTGTTTGTTTGATGTATGTACCGTATAGCCCTTTATATTGTGTTCAAATAGTCTACACTTTGAATAAAATATGGACTTTGGTCAAGGCTGGAAATCGTTATTCATAATTACATTTGCTTCAATATACAAACTTTTCCATTTACTAACTCTGTTCAAGAACCAGTTAAGTGTGTAAATGAAGGTTTCATTGTACGGTGCCTTGCAAAAGTATTCACCCTGCTTGGTTTGTTACCTATTTTGTTATTTTGTACACCCTGTAATTTAAATGTTTTTTAATCTGATTTTCATGTGATGGATCTGCATAAAACAAACTTCTAAATGCAAATAAATGGCCAGATAATTAAATACTTATACTTAAGTCATGACTGTTGTAATTACTGCTCTATTTTGCAAGTGTGTGCCCTGGGATGACCTCTTTCTATCTGGCTGAAGACATCATTGCTGGGCAACTGCATCTGAGTGTGGGAAAAGATTACCAGGGATAAAAATTACGCAGGGGAAGACGCGTATGCCTGATAAGAAGCAAATTCTCAGAGACTACTGATGATAGTTGCTTGGTTAGGAGTGGGCCCTTAGTTACAAATAGGTGGGCCAGAACAATGGGACATGTGTCACATACTGTATGTTATACACATCTGTGAATATCTGAGTTGGTCAGACTCTCTTGCTTGGGCCTAATGAACACTAAGGTGAGATAGTGTTAACCCCCCATTTGATTTCCAAAAGGTTCCTTTTGTCAACAAAAAAAGGTGATTATACTCACAGTCTGAAGGCCACGCCTTTGTGGCCATGAATCCATGCTGCTACTCGATGGCGATGAAGCCGTCATGCTGATCACAGCAAAGCCTCCATATTTTTATGTTGTCAGCAGCCAGCTTCTCCTCATCCTGTCTCAGTGCACCAAAAACACTGTTGGAAAAAATGAAAACAGAATACTTTGTTAAAAAGTTTTGGTCTAAAATCAGAAGTAGATGGCACATTTATCAGAATTGCAATTAATATTGTTTTTTATTTATATTTACTTGTTTCTATAGAGCGTCTCCACTATTTCTAACCCTATCTATTGGGGTATTTATCATTAAACATTACCTTTTGCTAAATGGTATACTTAATTTTGCATATTGTTTTACCTTAACACTGCCCAAGCTATAATCTGTCTTTGACTCCAAATTGTTTATTGATGTTTAATTTGCCCCAAAACCTTCATCTTTTCTTCACACACAAGAAGTAAACACAATTCAATTGACAAAATGTTAACAAACACAATATTGTTACTTTTAGGAATGCACATTAATGGACATATAAACGCAAATGTGCCAGATTGTAAACATTAGCTACCATAATGTTTTATATGTAGTACACAAGTTGATGCCAGTACAGACTAAGTCCATTTAAAAAGCACATACAGTAAAATAAATTAAAAAAAACATCACAAGCAGATACCCTAACCCTACATGAAAATACTAGACTCAAAAATAACCAATAAATAAAGAGACCCAAATATAACAATAAGTTGCTGCATGACATGAATTTAACAGATCAAAAATCAAAACTGACCATTGCAGTTATAGTGGCCATAAGGCAGATGGAAAAGTGCTGTAGTGTAAAAAGTGCATGTGTGCTTCAAGAAGAAAATGCACACCTCCGTTATGCAAAACTGCCACATAGCAGTATTGCACACATGGCTAGCTTTTGTCAGATAAGTTTATGGTACAATGTATAATATAGTACTGGAAAAAACTACATACGTGTATGTAATATGCATACATGGCTGTGAGTATGACTGCATGGCAATACTGACATAATTAAGCATGTACAATTATGTAAATTATTCCTGAGCGTGGCCACCGCTGCTGCTCACTGCTCCCCTCACCTCTAAGGGGGTGGAACAAGGGGATGGGTCGAACCTAGGGAGTAATTTCACCACACCTAGCGTTTTTGAGACTATTATCCATCCATCCATCCATCTGTTCGGGGTGGCGGTGGTGCTGGAGCCTATCTCAGCTGCATTCGGTCGCCACCTCATCACAGGGCCAACACAGATAGGCAGACAACATTCACACTCACATTCACACACTAGGGACAATTTAGTGTTGCCAATCAACCTATCCCCAGGTGCATGTCTTTGGAGGTGGGTGGAAGCCGGAGTACCCGGGGGGGGGGGACCCACACAGTCACGGGGAGAACATACAAACTCTACACAGAAAGATCCCGAACCTAGGATTGAACCCAGGACCTTGGTATTGTGAGGCACACCCACAAACCCCTGTTTCCACCACGCTGCCCTTGGTACTTTAGGTTTAACTTTAAAAGTAATGTGTGTAATAATCATCATTATCAGTAATAGACATGTATCAATCCGTTGTGGTGAAGAAGGAGCTGAGCCGGAAGGCAAGGCTCTCAATTTACCGGTCGATCTATGTTCCCATCCTCACCTATGGTCATGAGCTTTGGGTTATGACCGAACGTGTCCTGGGCATGACGTTGAAGTGCCTCCGGCAGTCGAGGTTCCTCTATGGGGTCTTGGGGCACTAGGAGGTTAACCCCTTTACTATTGTTACCCCAGGTGGCCCTTGGCAAAGGCCTAGTACCTGACTGCCTCCTAGCCAGGGATACGGTGAAGACCTCAACAGCGGAGCAGGCAGAAGACGGTAGATTTTAGAAGTACCACAAGGGCTGCGATGGCGGGAGAAGGCTGCAGCAGAAAAGGGTCCCCAGTCGTCTTGGACTCCGTACCACTGGACCCTGACCCGATTCTGTCAAGGATCGTGTTGTGACGGTCTGTGCACCAGTCTCCACACGTTAAAACAAAGTCACACACAGGCCTCCTCCCTAAAGGGATACACCCCTCCCAGAAGGATCGTCATACTCGTTCGAGTGACCGCTGATGATGACGATGACCAAAAGGACACGATCACGGGTACAAGCGGCCGAAATGAGTTTCCGCCGCCGGGTGGCGGCGCTCTCCCTTAGAGATACGGTGAGAAGCTCTGTCATCCGGGAGGAGGTCAAAGTAAAGCTGCTGCTCCTCCACATCGAGAGGAGCCAGATTAGGTGGTTCGAACAGCTGGTCAGGATGCCACCCGAACGCCTCCCTAGGGAGGTGTTTAGGGCACGTCCGACCGGTAGGAGGCCACCCAAATTGAGGCAAAGCTCTCAATTTACCGGTCAATCTACGTTCCCATCGTCACCTATAGTCATGAGCTTTGGGTCATGACCGAAAGGAGAAGATCACGGGTACAAGCGGCCGAAATAAGCTTCCTCCGCCGGGTGTCGGGGCTCTCCCTTAGAGATAGGGTGAGAAGCTCTGTCATCCAGAGGGAGCTCAAAGTAAAGCTGCTGCTCCTCCACATCGAGAGGAGCCAGATGAGGTGGTTCGGACATCTGGTCAGGATGCCAACCGAACGCCTCCCTAGGGAGGTGTTTAGGGCACGTCCGACCGGTAGGAAGCCACGGAGAAGACCCAGGACACATTGGGAAGACTATGTTTCCCGGCTGGCCTGGGAATGCCTCGGGATCCTCCGTCAGGAGCTGGATGTAGTTGCTGGGGAAAGGATAGTACGGCCTTCCCTGCTTAGACTATGGCCCCCGCGACCCGACCTGGGATAAGCGAAGTAATAGACATACAGAAGAGGTAGGACTAATAAGATCTGTTTCTTGATCCTTCTTTCAGACATGTAGATTTGTACAAAACCATAACAATCTTTGTTTTTAATTCATTCATTATGTTTTAGGACACAGAGCACTGCAATCAGGGTAGTTTTTTTTTGCTGCAGTTTGTGTTAATAATTTATATTCACGGTGGAAGAGGGGTTAGTGCGTCTGCCTCACAATACGAAGGTCCTGGGTTCGATCCTGCGCTCTGGATCTTTCTGTGTGGAGTTTGCATGTTCTCCCCGTGAATGTGTGGGTTCCCTCCGTGTACTCCGGCTTCCTACCACTTCCAAAGACATGCACCTGGGGATAGGTTGATTGGCAACACTAAAATTGGCCCTAGTGTGTGAATGTGAGTGTGAATGTTGTCTGTCTATATGTGTTGGCCCTGCGATGAGGTGGCGACTTGTCCAGGGTGTACGCCGCCTTCCGCCCGACTGTAGCTGAGATAAGCGCCAGCGCCCCCCGCGACCCCAAAAGGGAACAAGCGGTAGAAAATGGATGGATGGATGACAATAAACAATCTTGAATGAGAAGAGGTTTTAAAATATTTAGCGCATGCTTACTTTTACCGCATGCCTTTGATAAGCGCAGGAGTGAGAAGAGGTTTTAAATTAATTAGCGCCCTGGCAGCAATTCAAGGAAATACGGTATCATAATATATATCGTATATCGCGATATAGCCTAAAAATATCGCAATATTAAAAAAAGGCAATATCGCTCAGCCATAGTTTATATTAAGTACAGATTCCCATCATAACCTAACCAGTTATTTCCATGCCATCAATAACACTCTCTCTGTAAAATGATGGCATTAATAGCCTTAATACAGTGTCAGCAGATGCGTTTGGAAGTAAAAAATAAAAAAAAATAGTAGTGGTGTAACCAACTTGATAAAGACATCCCAGGAAATCACATGGATTGCAGCAGGACCAATAAGCATCCAGCAGCTTTATTTCGGCAGCCTCACTGCGCATGGCTACAGTCGCACAGGAAAACATAACGGCGATAATTACAAAAGAAGCTTGCGTTGGGATCGGGAATGAAACATGGGACTCGGGAAGCGGCGCAATTAGTAAACAATCCCGGTAAGCTGAGCACGTTAGCGTTTTAAAACACAAGTTAGCCTGCAGGCCCGAGCGGCCATGACTGTTGCCAGCAGCAGACGCTAGCTTAGCATTAGCATAGCTCTCCCAAAAGGGCTCAACTTTTCCTTTAAACCTGCGATTCCCCGAGCCTGAGCAGGGCCGTGGCCGCGGACTCTTGGCTCCGGGCAGACAGCCGCGTCAACCTGGCCGAACGCAACTCAAGAAGGACGTAAAATCACGTTCATACTTGCTGTGATCAATTCAAGACGAAGCTTCCAAAATTCAAGCAGATTTCTCTCCCCGTTGCTAGACAATGAAATCAGACGTCAGATCATCAATTCTAATCATGATGGTGACGTCGTTGCAGACAGGAGCCAATGGGAGAGCGAGATCATCGGCCTGACTTCCGGAGTGGGCTGAAAACTTAGCTGCGAGGCCACGCCCACCATTGACTTTGCTTGGAGGGGAGCCTGAAAGAGGAGGTCACACAGATGCAACATGTATGTTTTCTTATTTTGACAACTTTATTTAGTATTTATTCTTTGAACTCTACTGTTGAATATATTTAGAAATGTATTTGTATACATCAGATTTCTTGGGGTCATCTTAGATGAAAAGTTGATAGATAGGTAGATAGATAGATAGTACTTTATTAATTCCTTCAGGAAAATAAAAATTCCAGCAGCAGTGTACAAAGTTGACATCAATCAATCAATCAATGTTTACTTATATAGCCCTAAATCACTAGTGTCTCAAAGGGCTGCACAAACCACTACGACATCCTCGGTAGGCCCACATAAGGGCAAGGAAAAGTCACACCCAGTGGGACATCGGTGACAATAATGACCCAGTGGGACGTCGGTGACAATGATGACTATGAGAACCTTGGAGAGGAGGAAAGCAATGGATGTCGAGCGGGTCTAACATGATATTGTGAAAGTTCAATCCATAATGGATACAACACAGTCGTCAGACATCAATTTGAAAAAGTGAAAAGTAAATAATGGGTGTTTAAAGGCCTACTGAAATGCTATTTTCTTATTTAAACGGGGACAGCAGGTCCATTCTATGTGTCATACTTGATCATTTCGCGATATTGCCATGTTTTTGCTGAAAGGATTTAGTAGAGAACATCCACGATCAATTTCGCAACTTTCGGTGTTAAGAGAAAAGCCCTGTCTCTACCGGAAGTCGCAGACGATGACGTCACACGTGTGGGGGCTCCTCACATATTCACATTATTTTTAATGGGAGCCTCCAACAAAAAGTGCTATTCGGACCGAGAAAACGACAATTTCCCCATTAATTTGAGCGAGGATGAAATATTTGTGTTTGAGGATATTGATAGCGACGGACTAGAAAAAAAAATGATAAAAAGATATAAGTTAAAAAAAAAAACGCGATTGCATTGGGACAGATTCCGATGTTTTCAGAGACATTTACTAGGATAATTCTGGGAAATCCCTTATCTTTCTATTGTGTTGCTAGTGTTTTAGTGAGTTAAATAGTACCTGATAGTCGGAAGGGTGTCTCCACGGGTGTCTTGACGCGCAGTGTCTCAGGGGAGTCGACGGCAGCTATGGACGGCACAAGCTCAGCTTCTCTCTGGTAAGAACTGACTTTTTAACCACAAATTTCTCACCGAAACCTGCTGGTTGACATTTGGTAGGGATCCATGTTGGCTTGACCGCGCTCTGATCCATAGGAAAGTTTCACCTCCAGGAATTCTAAACAAGGAATCACCGTGTGTTTGTGTTGCTAAAGGCTAAACCTTCCCAACTCCATCTTTTTACTGTGACTTCTCCGATATTAATTGAACAAATTGCAAAAGATTCAGCAACACAAAACTCCAAAATACTGTGTAATTATGCGGTTAAAGCAGACGACTTTTAGCTGTGTGTGTGTGCAGCGCTCATATTTCCTTAAAACCCGTGACGTCTTGCGTACACGTCATCATTACACGACGTTTTCAAGACGAAACTCCCGGGAAATTTAAAATTGTAATTTAGTAAATTAAAAAGGCCGTATTGGCATGTTTTGCAATGTTAATATTTCATCATTGATATATAAACTATCAGACTGCGTGGTGGGTAGTAGTGGGTTTCAGTAGGCCTTTAAATGGAAACAAAATAGAGAAGTATTACAATAAGAATAAAAATAAAAAGCAACAATGGAAATAAAAGTATAACAGTGGAATAAGAATATAAAAAGAGAAACTAGGCAGTAGTGACCATGTTATGAAAACGTATTGCACTGTTATTGTTTTGCATCCCCTGTCATCCTAGTACCCCCCACCCCCTCTCCAGAGAGGAGTTGTACAGTCTAATAGCGTGTGGGACAAAGGAGTTTTTTAGTCTATTAGTCCTGCACTTGGGATGAAGCAGTTTAGAACTAAACAGGCTCCTCTGGCTACTGATAACTGTATGCAGAGGGTGACTGGCATCATCCAGGATGCTCACTAGTTTGTCCACAGTCCTCTTCTCTGCCACCGTCACCAGTGAGTCCAGTTTCATTCTGATTGTAGAACCGGCCCGCCTGATCAGTTTCTCCAGTCTGGAGGTGTCCCTCTTAGATGTACTGATGACATAGTGCTGTATTATACTTTATCTCTTTTTTTCAACCAAAAATGCTTTGCTCTGATTAGGGGGTACTTGAATTACAAAAATGTTCCCAGGGGGTACATCACTGAAAAAAGGTTGAGAACCACTAAAATAAGGTATCTAAAAACTTATCTATTTTGAACGAGGTTAGATGCAGTTTCCCGTATAACACAACGAGAGTGTTATATGGCTCAATTATTCTACCTTATTTCAATTATTGTGCAGAAATATGGGGAAATACATATCCCAGCAACATCATGCCTTTATTTCTTTCACAAAAAAGAACAATTTGTATCATTTTTACAGTGGGATATAGAGACCACACAAATCTACTCTTCATTGGGTCAAGATTATTAAAACTAAACGACATTGTAGAATTGAATACTCTATTAATGATCTTCAAAGCTAGAAATAAAGTTCTTCCGAAGGACTTACAAACGTTATTTGTGTTCACGTCTGAAGATGAGAACCACAGAAGGCCGTATGACTTTAAAGGCCTACTGAAATGATATTTTCTTATTTAACGGGGATAGCAGGTCCATTCAATGTGTCATACTTGATCATTTCGCGATATTGCCATATTTTTGCTGAAAGGATTTAGTAGAGAACATCGACGATAAAATACGCAACTTTTGGTGCTGATAAAAAAGCCTTGCCTTTACCGGAAGTCGCAGACGATGACGTCACAGGGGTGAGGGCTCCTCACATCCTCACATTGTTTATAATGGGAGCCTCCAGAAGCAAGAGCTATTCGGACCGAGAAAACGACAAGTTCCCCATTAATTTGAGCGAGGATGAAAGATTTGTGGATGATGATGTTGATAGCGTGGGACTAGAAAAAAAAATAAATAATAAAAAAAAAAAGTAAAAAAAAAAAAAGGCGATTACATTGGGACGGATTCAGATGTTTTTAGACACATTTACTTGGATAATTCTGGGAAATCCCTTATCTTTCTGTTAGTGAGATTAAATAGTACCTGATAGCCGGATGGGTGTGTCCACGGGTGTCTCGAGGCCAGTGTCTGAGGGAAGTCACGGCAGATACAAGGACGGCGCAAGCTCCACAGATTTCTGGTAAGAGGCAACTTTTTAACACAATTTTCTCAGCGAAACCTGCTGGTTGACAAGTGGTCGGGAACCATGTTAGCTTGACCGCTCCTGATCCATAGTAAAGCTTCACCTCTGGGAATTTTAAACAAGGAATCACCGTGTGTTTGTGTGGCAAAAGGCTAAAGCTTCCCAACTCTATCTTTGTACTTTGACTTTTCCATTATTAATTGAACAAATTGCAAAAGATTCAGCAACACAGATGTCCAGAATACTGTGTAATTGCGCGAATAAAAGAGACGACTTTCAGCCGCAAATGGTGCTGTGCTAATATTTCCTGACAGTCCGCGACATTTTCAACAAGAAACTCCGCGGGAAATTTAAAATTGCAATTTAGTAAACTAAAAAGGCCGTATTGGCATGTGTTGCAATGTTAATATTTCATCATTGATATATAAACTATCAGACTGCGTGGTGGGTAGTAGTGGGTTTCAGTAGGCCTTTAAACATCCAAGAGTGCGAACACATTTGAAACAAATGTGCTTGTCTGTTGCTGGTGTGAAAGCATGGAATTCTCTAAACAAAGACTTAAAAAACTTTAAGAATATCTTTGAATTTTAAAAGAGTTACAAAAAGAGAAAACTGGAATTATATCAAACTGAATTATGATTTAGATTGGATGTGTCATTGTGAAAATGCTTAAAGGAAAATTAAAAAGTATGTTGGAGTTCGGGTGTTGGGGGAGGGAACAGTTATAAAGTCATCTAAAATAATTTGTGTTAAAAAGGGGGCAGATAAATATAATAATAGTATTCTTCCATCTGCTCTTTTCTGATCATGGAAATGTATAAGAAACGAAAAAAGCAATGAAAGTTTCAACTGTACGTGGCTTGTATATATGCATTTTCATGAAAGGAATAAAAATAAATGATGATGATGATGATACATATGCGCCAATCTTTTTTTTATTTATATTTACTTGTTTCTATGTAGAGTCTCCATTATTTATAACCCTGTTTATTTGGTATTTATCATTAAACTTTAACTTTTGCTAAATGGTATCCTTAATTTTGTCTTTTATTTTACCTTAACACTGCACAAGCTATAATCTGGCTTTTGACTCCAAATTGTTTATTGATGTTTAATTTGCCCCAAAACCTTCCTTTTTTTCTTCCCACACAAGAAGTAAACAATTCAATTGACAAAATGTAAACAAACACAATATTGTCACACAGATGAAGAGCAACATGTCCATCCATCCATCCATTTTCTACCGCTTATTCCCCTTTGGGGTCCCAGGGGGCGCTGGTGCCTATCTCAGCTACAATCGGGGGAAAGGCGGGGTACACCCTGGACAAGTCGCCACCTCATCGCAGAAGAGCAACATGTATGTTTTTTTTTTTTTTGACAACTTTATTTTGTATTCATCCTTTGAACTCTACTGTTGAATATATTTTAAAATCTATTTGTATACATACATAGGCGCCGATCTACATTTCTGCCAATGGGTGCTCGGTGTGTGTATTAAAAAAAAAAAAAAAGGATGTTCGTACCAAACTCACCACAAAATAAACTATAATAAGATTGGTTTTTCAAAAATGATTGCCATCATAGTTGCCATCATTGCCAGGTGGGTGCTCAGCACACTGCAAAAAGTAAGTGTTCAAAAATAAGAATAAAAAATACAAAAATTAAAGGTATTTTATTTGAGCTGAGCAAAATTATCTGCCAATAGAAGAAAAAAATTGGGCTTTTCAAGACTTTCCTAAACAAGTAAAATTAGCTATCCTCAATGAACCCAAAATACCTTAAAATAAGTATTTTCTCACTTACAGCAACTGTACTGCTATATGAATACGTATGTTCTATTTTTTCATTAATAATAAAACAGCAAAGTCCATTTGGCTGTCATGTTTTTTTCATGCTTGAAATAAGAAATTATTACTTTAAAAAAATAGTTTTATACTTGTGACTGTTGATGACACAGCGTTGCAACACTTGATATTCTAGTTTCAAGCATGTTTTACTCAATATAGGTCATAACATCTCAGCAACTAGCTGTAATATCTCACTGAGACAATTTAGGACCAAAACCCTTAAAACAAGTAAAACACTCTAACATGAAATCTGCTTAGTGAGAAGAATTATCTTATCATACAGAATATAAGCAAATATCACCCTTATTTGAGATATTTAATCTGACATAGATTTGAGTTTTTGCAGTGCACCAACGGGATCCGCGCCTATTTATACATACATATTTTCAATTATATTTTGAATATGTATTTCAAATATTGCTTCTGTAAACTTTTTGTTTGAATAAACTGTCAGTTTAAAATGATGCTAATGTACTATGTTTTACTCTGGATTAGTTGTTACACTTTGCATATACTTGCTTTGAAAAAAAAAAACATTTTTAAGCCATTCAACAAAAAACGCTAATAAAATTAACATTAGTACTTCATTTACACTTGCACTACATACATACAAGATGAGAAAGTCTCTTAGTATGAGATCGGACCACTTTAACACACCTGAAGACAACAAGGACAGTATTGAACAATGTTCAATTATTTTAACATTTACATTTTTTGTTAATTTTATAGACCGAAAGGTTGAACATACATTTCTTATTACACCCGCCAGGAGGTTATGTAATAGTTGCCTTTGGTCTTTTATATAGTTAGCAAAATAACTCAAAACGTTATGGGCGATTTTCATTAAAGTTTCAGGAACTGTTCAAAATTAGATAAAGAATAGCTGATTTGAGTTTAGGCCATTTTTGGGAAATTTCTACTTCATTGTTTTACGTCTACACTTATGTGTGTATCGTAGCGCCCCTCAGAGACGCAAACATAGTGGAGACAAACAAGAGTGTTCACTCTTTTTCTACGTATGTTGCCACCATTTATTTTTGTTAAAGTTCAGCTAAGATGAAACCCAAAAGCTTACATGATCTGTTATTGGTTGTATTAAGCAGCTCAGCTTCTTACAAAGACTTCCAGCCACATCTGAAGAAGTACAAAGAGATTTTTTTTTAAGCTCCAGGTCAGTCTCAGGCTAATCTATGTATGGTTGGTTGCCAAAATACTTAGTTCTTGCCATTTATAATATAAAAAAAAGTAGCATTCAATTCTAATTTGTGGTATTTTTTCTGTACCTAGTGAGAAGTGTACCTCGAAAACAACAAAAATTGCGGCTGGAGCCCCAAAGCAGCCTCAGTCGGCTGGAAGGAGTGAGCTGTGGATGGGTTCATGTGCATCTATCTAAAAGACACATTAGACTAATTTTAAATAGAAATAAAATGAGCTGGAAAATATTAGTTTTTTGTTCAAAAAATGCCATGCACTTTGATCTGATTGCATATTGCATAAATACAAATTAAAAAGATTGGTTAAAATTATCTTAAACATTGGAAAAATTGCTTGTGTTGCCTATCCCCACTTTCTGTTATACTAGATTTTGCCATAAAATATACCGGTAATCATTTAAATCTTTTAGAAATGTTTTATATATATATATATATATATATATATATATATATATATATATATATATATATATATATACACATATATATATATATATACACATATATATATATATGTATAGATATATATACATACAAACCCCGTTTCCATATGAGTTGGGAAAATGTGTTAGATGTAAATAAAAACGGAATACAATGATTTGCATATAATTTTCAACCCATATTCAGTTAAATATGCAACAAATACAACATATATGTTGTCAAACTGATAAACTTTTTTTTTTGCAAATAATCATTAATTTTAAAATTTGATGCCAGCAACATGTGACAAAGAAGTTGGGAAGGTTGACAATAAATACTGATAAAGTTGAGGAATGCTCATCAAACACTTATTTGGAACATCCCGCAGGCGTGCAGGCTAATTGGGAACAGGTGGGTGCCATGATTGGGTATAAAAAACAGCTTCCCAAAAAATGCTCAGTCTTTCACAAGAAAGGATGGGGCAAGATACACCTCTTTGTCCACAACTGCGTCCGCAAATAGTCAAACAGTTTAAGAACAACATTTCTCAAAGTGCAATTGCAACAAATTTAGGGATTTCATTATCTACGGTCCATAATATCATCAAAAAGTTCAGAGAATCTGGAGTAATCACTCCACGTAAGCGGCATGGCCGGAAACCAACATTGAATGAACGCGACCTTCGATTTCTCAGACGGCACTGTATCAAAAACCGACATCAATCTCTAAAGGATATCACCACATGGGCTCAGGAACACTTCAGAAAACCACTGTCACTAAATACAGTTTGTCGCTACATCTGTAAGTGCAAGTTAAAGGCCAACTGAAATGAAATGTTCTTACTTAAACAGGGATAGCAGGTCCATTCTATGTGTCATACTTGATCATTTTGCGATATTGCCATATTTTTGCTGAAAGGATTTAGTAGAGAACATCGACGATAAAGTTCGCAACTTTTGGTCGCTAATAAAAAAGCCTTGCCTGTATCGGAAGTAGCAGACGATGTGCGCGTGACGTCACTGGTTGTAGAGCTCTTCACATCCACACATTGTTTACAATCATGGCCACCAGCAGCTAGAACGATTCGGACCGAGAAAGCGTCAATTTCCCCATTAATTTGAGCGAGGATGAAAGATTCGTTGATGAGGAGTGAAAGACTAAAAGAAAAAAAAAGACGAACGCAGTTGGAGCGATTCAGATGTTAGACACATTTACTAGGATAATTCTGGAAAATCCCTTATCTGCTTATTGTGTTACTAGTGTTTTAGTGAGATTATATAGTCATACCTGAAAGTCGGAGGGGTGTGGTGACCGCCAGTGTCTCTGAGGGAAGCCAAGGAGGAGCCAAGAGAGTCGCAGCTGCCTCTTTGACAGCTGCAGGAGGAACGACACAAGCTCCGCTCATGTCTACGGTAAGAGCCGACTTATTACCACAATTTTCTCACCGAAACCTGCCGGTTGACATGTGGTAGAGAACCATGTCCGCTTGACCGCTCTGTTCCATATTAAAGCTTCACCATCATCTTTAGGGAATGTAAACAAAGAAACACCGGCTGTGTTTGTTTTGCTACAGCCAAACGCAATACATGGCTTTCCACCAACATCTTTCTTCTTTGTAGTCTCCATTATTAATTGAACAAATTGCAAAAGATTCAGCAACACAGATGTCCAGAATACTGTGTAATTATGTGATTAAAGCAGACTACTTATAGCTTGGATCAGGCTGGAAGAACATGTCCGCTACAACCGGTAACGTCACGCGCACGCGTCAGCATACAAGTCATCATTCCGCGACGTTTTCCACAGGATACTTTGCGGGAAACTGAAAATTGCAATTTAGTAAACTAAACTGGCCGTATTGGCATGTGTTGCAATGTTAAGATTTCATCATTGATATATAAACTATCAGACTGCGTGGTCGGTAGTAGTGGGTTTCAGTAGGCTTTGAAAGCTCTACTATGCAAAGCAAAAGCCATTTATCAACAACATCCAGAAAAGCCGCCGGCTTCTCTGGGCCCGAGATCATCTAAGATGGACTGATTGATGCAAAGTGGAAACGTTTTCTGTGGTCTGACGAGTCCACATTTCAAGTTGTTTTTGGAAATATTCGACATCGTGTCATCCGGACCAAAGGGGAAGCGAACCATCCAGACTGATACAGTTCAAAAGTCAGCATATGTGATGGTATGGGGGTACATCAGTGCCCAAGGCATGGGTAACTTACAGATCTGTGAAGGCAACATTAATGCTGAAAGGTACATACATGTACAGGTTTTGGAACAACATATGCTGCCATCCAAGCACCGTCTTTTTCATGGACGCCCCTGCTTATTTCAGTAAGACAATGCCAAACCACATTCAGCACGTGTTACAACAATGCGGCTTCGTAAAAAAAAAGAGTGCGGGTACTTTCCTGGCCCGCCTGCAGTCCAGACCTGTCTCCCATCGAAAATGTTTGGCGCATTATGAAGCGTAAAATACGACAGCAAAGACCCCGGACTGTTGAACGACTGAAGGTCTACATAAAACAAGAATGGGAAAGAATTCCACTTTCAAAGCTTCAACAATTAGTTTCCTCAGTTCCCAAATGTTTGAGTGTTATTAAAAGAAAAGGTGATGTAACACAGTGGTGAACATGCCCTTTCCCAACTACTTTGGCACGTGTTCCAGCCATGAAATTCTGAGTTAATTATTATTTGCAAAAAATAAAAAATAAAGTTTATGAGTTTGAACGTCAAATATCTTGTCTTTGTAGTGCATTCAATTGAATATGGGTTGCAAAAGATTTGCAAATCATTGTATTCCGTTTATATTTACATTGAACACAATTTCCCAACTCATATGGAAACTGGGTTTGTACATATATATATATATATATATATATATATATACATATATATATATATATATATATATATATATATATATATATATATACACACACATATTTTTACATACATACATACATATATATATATATGTATATATATATATATATATATATATATATATATATATATATATATATATATATATATATATATATCCATATTTGTGTTACCCATTATCACAACTTGACTATACATGTATCTTATCTAGAAAATTCTTAGGTTTTCTGTTACCTTAATACACCTTAATCCATTCCATGTTTGTTACCATGTACTGGTAAACTAAAGGTGTTAAGTTCTGTACGTGCATACAGATGTTTTAAGTTCCTTTTTCTGACTGATAGAGGAGTGGCCCACCCCAGGTCCCGACCTGAAACAGCTACTGCATCCTCTGTGGAAACTGATCAATGGCCACCTGATAGCCAGGAGCAGCCTTATTCAACTGGCGGCCCGCGGGCCACAACCGGCTCACCAAACATCCCCCAACCATTGATGATGAAACCACTAAAACTAGGGTAGCTCATGTATGCAGCATTCCAGTCACCCCGCAGGGGCCAAGAGCGTGTCACAATGAATCAACAGTGGGGTGAGTAGTAGAGGACTACTTGATCAATCCTGAAAAAAACAATCTACATAGATTGAAAAAAATTTGACTTTTATCAACAAGGTATGAATATTCTGCCCTGAGCAATGCTTGAGTCATTGTTTTCTCGCGGACCTTTCAAGCTACAAGCAGACAACCAGCAACAATGGTAGAAATCCCAGCGTGTAAGCTTCATTACAAACCTTGTTCAAACGTTTATAAGGAAATATTGTGCATAAAGATATTTAGTTTTTTTTGTATTGAAATTGTTGACATTGTGATGTATTTTGTATTCATGGTCGCGTTGGTATTTGTCTGTGAGGTACTAGGACGATCAAAACTCATTCAATACATGTAGCGCTAAGTTTGACCAGTACAGGGCGAGAACGCTACATCTTAGGCTTAACTGTGATAAGTCACATACAGTGTGTGCAATGTTTGGTGTGTGAAGGTTTTGTAATTTCTTAATGCGTAAACATTTGTTGTTTATCGTGTGAAAACAGTCACACTAAAACGTCTATTTTGTTTATGTAAAACACACAATGGCCATTATTTATGTTAAAATACACAATTGGATGTTATACAGTTATGTTTATATTATGTTTATATTTTCAATCTTACAAACCTAAATGAAAGAAGTGTGAAGAAATAAAACTGAGGGAGGAAAAGATGGCAAAAGAAGGAACATAAATCCTCAACAAAACTTTGAGAGCTTCTTTTTCTTAATGCTTTTAATTAGCTGCACACGCTGGAAACGAGTAGCGAGGGCAGAATAATGAATTTATTGATAGTGCAGTGTGAAAGTGGATGTGTTTAATTTGCAATTAAGTAAACACAGTTTCAAAGGAATATAACCTGCAGAAGCACTTTCTGATGAAACATCCACATTCCGATTTCCGGCCCCAGAGCCCTTGGGCCCTTGAAATTACGGCCCCCTTCATCATGTAAACTACAACAACATGTATAGCCCTGATTTAAAGGCTGCGGTGTATGAATGATTTTTAAGATGAGACTTAAATGCTTCCACCAACGTAGCATCTCTAACTGTTGCCAGTAGGGCATTTCAGATTACTGGAGCCCGAATAGAAAACACTCTAGAGCCTGCAGACTTTTTTTGGGCTCTGGTAATCACTAATAAGCCGGAGTTCTCAGAACGCACATTTCTGGCCGGGACATATGGTACAATACAATCAGCAAGACAGGCTGGAGCTAGACCGTTTAGTATTTTATACGTAAGTAGTAAAATCTTAAAGTCGCATCTTAAGTGGACAGGAAGCCAGTGCAGGTGAGCCAGTATAGGCATAATATGATCAAATTTTCTTGTCCTTGTCAAAAGTCTTGCAGCCACATTTTGTACCAACTGTAATTTCTTTAATGCTAGACGTAGGGAGACCCGAAAGTAATATGTTACAGTAATCGAGACAAGCCGTAATTGCATGTATAATAATCTCAGCGTCAGCTGTGGTTAAATGGGACATATTTTAGCGATATTAATTAATATTAATCAATTAATATGAAATAATTGTATTTTTTTTTAGCCTGTCTCAAACACCAGACGTAAATATAACTGTCCTTCATGTCTAGGGCCCCTGGTAGCCTAGCTAACTTTCGATTGCTCTGAGAACTTGCATAATTCCTCTAAACTGGGGTCAAAAGCAGAATTATATTTCGAGGGACCCCATTACAACACTTTTTTATAATTTTTTTTTTTTACGGATTTTTAATTACAGTTTTCTGTAACATTTTTTTTTACTCAAATCAGACTTGGAATTTAATTTGATGCATGTACAAAAATAAATTAATGGGAAATACATTTTTCAATAACTAGTTTATTGAGTGCAAAACTACGTATTAAAACAGACATTTGCAAAGTTGATACATCTCCAACTGGAATTTGAACCAAGTACAACTGTTTACAAAACCAGCACTAATTCTGCACGCCACAAGAGACAGTGAGAATGTTCTGGGAAATTTCCGAATTTCCAATGACCTGAGAGTTTCAACGGTCTCCATTTACTATAGTGCAAGGGTCTTCAACTCAGTTTACCTGCAGGCTGCTAGAGGTAAAGTTGGGTGGGGCTTGGTCGAACAAAGTATTCACTTCAGAATCACATTTTAACAATTTGACTAAATTTGTTACAACAGTGGTTACCCAACTACAGAGTGTTTTGAGATAAGAACTACCTCTCTGCTAAATGTTACGCTTTCATTTGCAAACAAAAATGTGAGTTTCAAGCATCTCTGCCATTAGTTGGCATAGCAAATGTCACAGTGAACCCTGTAAGATCCAACCAAAACATCTGGTTTTGCTCACTAGCATTAGCTTTTAGCTAGTCATTGACAAAACTGTGTTATCCAATCATAAGAAGGAAGAAAGTGAGTGTGAAGGACAGTGCTGAGAAGAAGTGGAGGATATTCATTAAATTAAATGAATAAATAATAAAAAATGTGACTGAAAGCATAGCCAACGTGGTGACGCAGTTAATGCGCATCACTGCTAGTGATGAGTTCGGATGTAAAATAGTATCCAAACGGCAAACATTTATCCATGAAAATAAGGAAAAGTTGCTAGTGGTGTGTTTGATGGAAGAGCAGATGAAAGGAGATACCAAAGAAGTCCACTCTCCAAATTAATACTGTACATTGTTATTACATTACTTCATAAAAGTACTGTAGTTATATGTTGTATATTCTATTGTATTGTTTGTCAGATAATATTTATTATCAGAATCAGTTTGTTTTACTTTTTAAAAGGCATCTTATAAGTAACATTGTGGTGTTTTAGGAGCCAAGCACCAATTCAATTGATTTTTTTTATTAACTTCAGTGCAATGCATGGGAGAAAATCATTTGAGATACATGTGTTTTGAGCTAAGAACTAATTTAGCTCGTAAGTAGGAGTACTATTGTAATTATACTATCAGCTATAGTGACCCTGGCTCATGGTAGGCCTTAATCATCCATCTTTGCATCCATCGATCCCTCCATTTCCTACCGCTTTTGCCTCTTGGGGTCACAGGGGTTGCTGGAGCCTATCCCTGCTGCATTTGGGCAAAAGGCAGGGTAGACCCTGGACAAGCCGCCACCTCATGGCAGGGCCAACACAGATAGACAGACAACATTCACACACTAGGGTCAATTTAGTGTTGCCAATCAACCTATCCCCAGGTGCATGTCTTTGGAGGTGGGAGGAAGCCGGAGTACCTGGAGAGAACCCACCCAGTCACGGGATTGAACCCAGGACCTTCTTATTGTGAGGTACAGGCACAAACTCCTGTGCCACAGATATAAAATAAAATGCAACAAGTTTACATTTTCACAATGTGGAGTTCCCCAGGACATGGTCAGACACACTTAAGCTAGCCTAAAGGAAGTTGCTCTTTGTTTTCTCTAGTGTTTGTTTCTTTGGCCGTCATTTTGGCCGTTTGCACTGTTCATGTACTTAGTGTCAGATTACCAAAATTACAAATAACTATGAAGTTAAAGGGGAACCACACTTTTTGGGGGAACTTTGCCAATCATTTGATTTTTGATTTTTATTAAGGATCCCCGTTAGCTGGTTGCCACAACACCCCACTAGTCTTCCTGGGGTCCACAACTCAATACAATTACAAGTAAAAGCATATAATTATAACTACACAATACAGACAAAATAAAAATAAAATAAAAGCATCAATACGAAAACAGGCAAACAATTTACAGTCGCAGAATAATAATCACCATATAAATATAACTACATAATACAAAACCGAACATAAAAAATCATCAACGAGCAAACTAATTCAAAAAAAATATATAAAATAATACTTGCATCCTAAAAAACCTGTTTACTTTCAGTGCCGGTGAGAATTTGAGGCAGGTTATTCCAGAGCGATACTGATCTATAAATAAAACATTTCCGCAAAGCATTCTTCCTGGGACGAGGGAGTACACAATGCCCCTCACTGGACGCCCTGGTATTATGATTATGCATAGAGCTACTGTGAACTATTTGGGCCATGAGAAAAGCAGGAGTTTTACTACTGGTTACTGATTTGAAGAATATAAGAGTATTAGCTGACAACCTGTTCTGCATTGTTAGTCAGGAAAGAGAAGCATGCATTTGGTTTCCATTCACAATCCTTATTTGGGAAAAGCACACTGTGACAGGCTTGTGTCGTGGAGTCTTCAGGACCGAAGGATCACAGCAGTTGTTCAAGTTGACAATTATTTTTAATCTCTTTTCACAGAATATTTCTTCTTTTGCTTCTTCACAAATGTCTTTCTTTTATTTTTATTTTTCACAGCATTTCGTCTTCTTTGTTTGTTCACCAAGTCTTGTCAGTCTTAGTTCGTTTACTCACAATGTTTTTAAACTCGCTCGTTCCTCCAAAAGTCTCTCTGTCGTCATCAGCACCTCATGTGGTCTCTTTTGGCTTTTCAGCCTCGTCCTGCAGTCACCAACGCTGCTAAATAAAGACAGGTGATTAGATAACTCGTTCCAGCTGAGGTATCCATTCACCTGTCATCTGCTTCCAGCCGGCTCCTGTGCATGTCCCGTCCACAGGTGGCGCGTGCCCACGCCCCGCCTTCCACACACACATATTTTTCTTTTTCTTTTTCAATGCATTCTAAATGATAAACAAATGCTAGCAAAAGTCAGCTTACACAGATGCTAAAGATGGAACATTTGGCAGAAATACCGGACAATTCCACAAACTTTATGGCTGGCTCACATCGTGGTCACTCCGTGATCACGTACGACCGCCAGACACTTCTGGATGTGGACATATCGGGCCGTTTTGGACTGATAGACACTTGCGTGCTAGACTTGTTAACTAGCATGGGAATACGTCGGCGGCTACATCCAGCGGCCTGTGAAGCAGGGGAGTCTAGTAGCAGCGGGGGCCGTCTACGGAGCAGACGCCAGCGGTGTGATCGGAAACGCGGATGCCGAGCGGGGCTAAAAACAAAGCAGAAGGCTAATCCCCACAGAACACCACTTTCCTCCATCCCGAAGACGGATTTAGATGGAAAATGCGAGACTACTGGTCTGGGTAAGGAGTCAGTTAAATTAGAACAAGTTTTTTCTGCTTTGAGTGTTTCAGAGTTGGACATGTGTTTTACTGAGGTGGCTAACTATGATGCGTGCAGTTTATCAAAGCAACAAACAAACAATCGGAAAATCCCCGTTACTGAGGAGGCTAACCATGATGCGTGCAGTTTATCAAAGCAACAATCAAACAATCGGAAAATTCCTGTCGTATCAATTCCTAGATATGGTCGTAACTATACTAAATGCACTGGGCATAATAAACACAACATTATTAATATTGCTACTACGGATAATTTGATCAAAAACTCCCTAAAACAGCCCACTACCTATAATATAGGTTTTTTAAACATAAGATCATTGTCTCCTAAAACGTTGTTAGTTAATGATATTATCAGAGACAACAATCTTAACGTCATCGGTCTCAGCGAAACTTGGCTTAAAACAAACGACTTTTTTGCGCTAAATGAGGCATGTCCTCCTAACTTTACACATGCGCATATTGCCCGTCCGCTCAAAAGGGGTGGGGGGGTCGCACTAATATACAACGAAAACTTTAACCTTAGTCCTAACATAAATAATAAATATAAATCGTTTGAGGTGCTTACTATGAGGTCTGTCACACCGCTGCCTCTACACCTGGCTGTTATCTACCGCCCCCCAGGGCCCTATTCGGACTTTATTAATGAATTCTCAGAGTTCGTTGCTGATCTAGTGACACACGCCGATAATATAATCATAATGGGGGACTTTAATATCCATATGAATACCCCATCGGACCCACCGTGCGTAGCGCTCCAGACTGTAATTGATAGCTGTGGTCTCACACAAATAATAAATGAACCCACGCATCGCAACGGTAATACGATAGACCTAGTACTTGTCAGGGGCATCACCGTTTCCAAAGTTACGATACTCCCGTATACTAAAGTATTGTCCGATCAAATAAAATAAAATTCGAGGTTCAGACGCATGTTCGTCAAACTAATAATAATAATAACTGCTATAGCAGCCGCAACATTAATACAGCCACAACGACAACTCTTGCTGACCTACTGCCCTCGGTAATGGCACCATTCCCAAAGTATGTGGGCTCTATTGATAACCTCACTAACAACTTTAACGACGCCCTGCGCGAAACCATTGATAACATAGCACCGCTAAAGTTAAAAAAGGCTCCAAAAAAGCGCACCCCGTGGTTTACAGAAGAAACTAGAGCTCAGAAATTATTATGTAGAAAGCTGGAACGCAAATGGCGCACGACTAAACTTGAGGTGCACCATCAAGCATGGAGTGATGGTTTAATAACTTATAAACGCATGCTTACCTTAGCTAAAGCTAAATATTACTCAAATCTCATCCACCGTAATAAAAACGATCCTAAATTTTTGTTTAGTACGGTAGCATCGCTAACCCAACAAGGGACTCCTTCCAGTAGCTCAACCCACTCAGCTGAAAACTTTATGCAATTCTTTAGTAAGAAAATTGAAGTCATTAGAAAGGAGATTAAAGACAATGCGTCCCAGCTACAACGGGGTTCTATTAACACTGACACGATTGTATATACGGCGGATACTGCCCTCCAAAATAGTTTCTCTCGTTTTGAGGAAATAACATTAGAGGAATTGTTACAACGTGTAAATGGAATAAAACAGACAACATGTTTACTTGACCCTCTTCCTGGGAAACTGATCAAGGAGCTCTTTGTATTATTAGGTCCATCAGTGCTAAATATTATAAACTTATCACTCTCCTCGGGCACTGTTCCCCTAGCATTCAAAAAAGCGGTTATTCATCCTCTTCTTAAAAGACCTAACCTCGATCCTGACCTCATGGTAAATTACCGACCGGTGTCTCACCTTCCCTTTATTTCAAAAATCCTTGAAAAAATTGTTGCGGAGCAGTTAAATGAACACTTAGCGTCTAACAATCTATGTGAAACCTTTCAATCCGGTTTCAGGGCAAATCACTCCACGGAGACAGCCCTCGCAAAAATGACTAATGATCTATTGCTAACGATGGATTCTGATGCGTCATCTATGTTGCTGCTCCTCAATCTTAGCGCTGCTTTCGATACCGTCGATCATAATATTTTATTAGAACGTATCAAAACACGAATTGGTATGTCAGACTTAGCCCTGTCTTGGTTTAACTCTTATCTTACTGATAGGATGCAGTGTGCCTCCCATAACAATGTGACCTCGGACTACGTTAAGGTAACGTGTGGAGTTCCCCAGGGTTCGGTCCTTGGCCCTGCACTCTTCAGCATCTACATGCTGCCGCTAGGTGACATCATACGCAAATACGGTATTAGCTTTCACTGTTATGCTGATGACACCCAACTCTACATGCCCCTAAAGCTGACCAACACGCCGGATTGTAGTCAGCTGGAGGCGTGTCTTAATGAAATTAAACAATGGATGTCCGCTAACTTTTTGCAACTCAACGCCAAAAAAACGGAAAAACTGATTATCGGTCCTGCTAGACACCGAACTCTATTTAATAATACAACTCTAACATTTGACAACATAACAATTAAACAAGGCGACACGGTAAAGAATCTGGGTATTATCTTCGACCCAACTCTCTCCTTTGAGGCACACATTAAAAGCGTTACTAAAACGGCCTTCTTTCATCTCCGTAACATCGCTAAAATTCGCTCCATTCTGTCCACTAAAGACGCTGAGATCATTATCCATGCGTTTGTTACGTCTCGCCTCGACTACTGTAACGTATTATTTTCGGGTCTCCCCATGTCTAGCATTAAAAGATTACAGTTGGTACAAAATGCGGCTGCTAGACTTTTGACAAGAACAAGAAAGTTTGATCACATTACGCCTGTACTGGCTCACCTGCACTGGCTTCCTGTGCACTTAAGATGTGACTTTAAGGTTTTACTACTTACGTATAAAATACTACACGGTCTAGCTCCATCTTATCTTGCCGATTGTATTGTACCATATGTCCCGGCAAGAAATCTGCGTTCAAAGGACTCCGGCTTATTAGTGATTCCCAAAGCCCAAAAAAAGTCTGCGGGCTATAGAGCATTTTCCGTTCGGGCTCCAGTACTCTGGAATACCCTCCCGGTAACAGTTCGCGATGCCACCTCAGTAGAAGCATTTAAGTCTCACCTTAAAACTCATTTGTATACTCTAGCCTTTAAATAGACTCGCTTTTTAGACCAGTTGATCTGCCGTTTCTTTTCTTTTTCTTCTATGTCCCACTCTCCCGTGTGGAGGAGGTCCGGTCCGATCCGGTGGCCATGTACTGCTCGCCTGTGTATCGGCTGGGGACATCTCTGCGCTGCTGGTCCGCCTACGCTTGGGATGGTTTCCTGCTGGCTCCGCTGTGAACGGGACTCTCGCTGCTGTGTTGGATCCGCTTTGGACTGGACTCTCGCGACTGTGTTGTATCCATTGTGGATTGAACTTTCACAGTATCATGTTAGATCCGCTCGACATCCATTGCTTTCCTCCTCTCTAAGGTTCTCATAGTCATCATTGTCACCAACGTCCCACTGGGTCATTATTGTCACCAATGTCCCACTGGGTGTGAGTTTTCCTTGCCCTTATGTGGGCCTACCGAGGATGTCGTGGTGGTTTGTGCAGCCCTTTGAGACACTAGTGATTTAGGGCTATATAAGTAAACATTGATTGATTGATTGATTGACAATGGCGCTAATGGGATTCGCTCTATAAATTACTCTATAAACACCCAAAAATCTCCATCATTGTTTTGTATACAAATGTAAATGTAATGTAGTAACAGACACATTCACAATAAAATGTAATATGTATGTATTTTGCTAATTTTAAGCACAACGCTGCTTATTAATTTTTACAGGCACATCACAATGTTCACTTTTCTCTTCAAAAACAACAGCACTATAACTCATTGCAGACACTATTTTGGGACAAATGATCATCCAAACCCCTATATTTTTAATCCTGTATATATGGAGAAGATCATTGATACACAGATAAAGCTTTTGTAAAAGAAGCATCATGTAGCACTATAGCTAAGTGCTAAACAAGAAATATAAACTACCAACTAATGAAACAATTACTTACTGTATAGTGTCTGCTCTCACTGGGATGCCAACTGATGGGATGTTAACATCTTCACGTTTAAATAAAGAATTAATCATAATCCTCATGCAGGTTATAAAAAGATGTCACAGACGAGTGTCTTTTTTGCCATCTGCAGGCCTATATTGAATGTCACTAAAAGTAGTTTGTCTGTGTGAGCCCTTGGACTTGAGGAGATGTGGATGAAGGGATAGGGCTACGGAGATGGCGCTAAGCCACGGGATGAATAAGCTTCACAGTGTCTTGGTTGAATGAGCAGGTATCGGACACCTCGGTCTCCTTGGACGTATCCTCGCTCATCCATGCGGACTGGACACTGGTCAAGAGTTAGTGGGCGGTCAAGGGTGGAGTCGGCTCTCTTTGGTTGCTTTGTTGGGTCTGCTCCTGTCTCTGGCCATACTCCCCCCACCCTAGCAGACCACCCCCTCTCCACGCTTAGACTGTTTTTTTTCCCTTTTCTGTATATATATATATATATATAAATATATATATATATATATATATATATATATATATATATATATATATATATATATATATATATTCACGGTGGCAGAGGGGCTAGTGCGTCTGCCTCATAATACGAAGGTCCTGCAGTCCTGGGTTCAAATCCAGGCTCGGGATCTTTCTGTGTGGAGTTTGCATGTTCTCCCCGTGAATGCGTGGGTTCCCTCCGGGTACTCCGGCTTCCTCCCACTTCCAAAGACATGCACCTGGGGATAGGTTGATTGGCGACACTAAATTGGCCCTAGTGTGTGAATGTGAGTGTGAATGTTGTCTGTCTATCTGTGTTGGCCCTGCGATGAGGTGGCGACTTGTCCAGGGTGTACCCCGCCTTCCGCCCGATTGTAGCTGAGATAGGCGCCAGCGCCCCCCGCGACCCCGAAAAGGAATAAGCGGTAGAAAATGGATGGATATATATATATATATACAGAAAGAGCACATCGAAGGAGAAAGACGCTAATAAGTCAGTCTTATTATTTGTTCTCCAGTTTGAAATATTTACGTCGTATAAAATACATCTTTGATTCTTTATTCAAGGATAAAGTGGTCTCGATGCGCTCGAAGCACTGTGCCGCTTCTCGTGCTATCTTTGCTTGTTAGTTAGCTTAGCTCGCTAGTTAGCTTAGCTTGTTAGCTGCTAACAGAAGACACAGAAGTTATCAACACATCGCTAAGTAGAGATCAAGTGTGAGAGTAAAGTGTTGTGATTGTGTGAAAATGTCTACATTACAAATGTTGAGAGCGTTGGTGGATCAGCGACTAACTGCTACCGTTGAAGAAATATTTGTAGTGTTAGAAAGAACGATATAGGGACGGCGTGGCGCAGTGGGAGAGTGGCCGTGCGCAACCCGAGGGTCCCTGGTTCAAATCCCACCTAGTACCAACCTCGTCACGTCCGTTGTGTCCTGAGCAAGACACTTCACCCTTGCTCCTGATGGGTGCTGGTTGGCGCCTTGCATGGCAGCTCCCTCCATCAGTGTGTGAATGTGTGTGTGAATGGGTAAATGTGGAAGTAATGTCAAAAGCGCTTTGAGTACCTTGAAGGTAGAAAAGCGCTATACAAGTACAACCCATTTATTTATTTATTTATAATTTCATGTGCTCCCCGTGAATGCGTGGGTTCCCTCCGGGTACTCCGGCTTCCTCCCACCTCCAAAGACATGCACCTGGGGATAGGTTGATTGGCAACACTAAATTGGCCCTAAGGTGTGAATGTGAGTGTGATTGTTGTCTGTCTATCTGTGTTGGCCCTTCGATGAGGTGGTGACGTGTCCAGTGTGTACCCTGCCTTTCGCCCGATTTGTCGCTGAGATAGGCACCGCGACCCCAAAGGAAATAAGCGGTAGAAAATGGATGGATGGATATATATATATATATGTATATATATATATATATATATATATATATATATATATATATATATATATATATATATATATATATATATATAGATATATATATATATATATATATATATATATATATATATATATATATATATATATATATATATATATATATATCTATATATATATATATGTGGACGTTCAGGACCAGGTTGTTGGTTCTGCACCAGTCAACCAGATGTTTCACCTCCTCCCTGTAGTCCATGTCGTTGTTGTCACGGATGAGGCCCACTACTGTCGTGTCGTCTGCATACTTCACAATGTGGTTAGTAGTGGACCTGGCGCAGCATTCATGGGTCATCAATGTAAATAGCAGTGGACTCAGGACGGAGCCCTGAGGGGAGATGGCACTGGAGGTGTTGTTGCCCACTCTCACAGACTGGGGTCTGTCTGTGAGGAAGTCAAGCAGCCGTTTGTATAGTGGGGTACTGAATCCAAGGGAGGCCAGTTTGCTCACCAAATGCTGCGAGATGATGGTGTTGAATGCTGAGCTAAAGTCCAGCTCATACATACTTTATATATATATATATATATATATATATATATATATATATATATATATATATATACATATATATATATATATATATATGTGTGTATATGTATGTATGTATATATATATATATATATGTATGTATGTATGTATATATATATATGTATGTATATATATATATGTATATATATATGCACAAATATATAAATAAACTGCTATATAAATAAACATTGATTGATTGATTGATATATATACATATATATATATATATATGTATATATATACATATATATATGTATATATATATATGTATATGTATATATATATATGTATATATATATATATATATATCAATCAATCAATCAATGTTTATTTATATAGCCCCAAATCACAAATGTCTCAAAGGACTGCACAAATCATTACGACTACAACATCCTCGGAAGAACCCACAAAAGGGAAAGGAAAACTCACATCCAGTGGGCAGGGAGAATTCACATCCAGTGACAATGCTGACTATGAGAAACCTTGGAGAGGACCTCAGATGTGGGCAACCCCCCCCCCCTCTAGGGGACCGAAAGCAATGGATGTCGAGCGGGTCTAACATGATACTGTGAAAGTTCAATCCATAGTGGCTCCAACACAGCCGCGAGAGTTCAGTTCAAGCGGATCCAAGACAGCAGCGAGAGTCCCGTCCACAGGAAACCATCTCAAGCGGATCAGCAGCGTAGAGATGTCCCCAACCGATACAGGCGAGCGGTCCATCCTGGGTCCCGACGAGCGGTCCATCCTGGGTCTCGACTCTGGACAGCCAGTACTTCATCCATGGTCATCGGACCGGACCCCCTCCACAAGGGAGGGGGGGACATAGGAGAAAGAAAAGAAGCGGCAGATCAACTGGTCTAAAAAGGAGGTCTATTTAAAGGCTAGAGTATACAGATGAGTTTTAAGGTGAGACTTAAATGCCTTTACTGAGGTAGCATCTCGAACTGTTACCGGGAGGGCATTCCAGAGTACTGGAGCCCGAACGGAAACGCTCTATAGCCCGCAGACTTTTTTTGGGCTCTAGGAATCACTAATAAGCCGGAGTCTTTTGAACGCAGATTTCTTGCCGGGACATATGGTACAATACAATCGGCAAGATAGGCTGGAGCTAGACCGTGTAGTATTTTATACGTAATTAGTAAAACCTTAAAGTCACATCTTAAGTGCACAGGAAGCCAGTGCAGGTGAGCCAGTACAGGCGTAATATGATCAAACTTTCTTGTTCTTGTCAAAAGTCTAGCAGCCGCATTTTGTACCAACTGTAATCTTTTAATGCTAGACATGGGGAGACCCGAAAATAATACGTTACAGTAATCGAGACGAGACGTAACAAACGCATGGATAATGATCTCGGCGTCTTTAGTGGACAAAATGGAGCTAATTTTAGCGATATTACGGAGATGAAAGAAGGCCGTTTTAGTAACGCTTTTAATGTGTGACTCAAAGGAGAGAGTTGGGTCGAAGATAATACCCAGATTTTTTACAGAGTCACATTGTTTTATTATTTGGTTGTCAAATGTTAAAGTTGTATTATTAAATAGAGGTCGGTGTCTAGCAGGACCGATAATCAGCATTTCCGTTTTTTTGGCATTAAGTTGCAAAAAGTTAGCGGACATCCATTGTTTAATTTCATTAAGACACGCTGCCAACTGACTACAGTCCGGCGTGTTGGTCAGCTTTAGGGGCATGTAGAGTTGGGTGTCATCAGCATAACAGTGAAAGCTAATACCGTATTTGCGTATTTGAGGAGCAGCAACATAGATGACGCATCAGAATCCATCGTTAGCAATAGATCATTAGTCAATTTTGCGAGGGCTGTCTCAGTCGAGTGATTTGCCCTGAAACCGGATTGAAAGGTTTCTCATAGATTGTTAAACGCTACGTGTTCATTTAGCTGCTCTGCAACAATTTTTTCGAGGATTTTCGAAATAAAGGGAAGGTGAGACACCGGTCGGTAGTTTACCATGAGGTCAGGATCGAGGTTAGGTCTTTTAAGGAGAGGATGAATAACCGCTTTTTTGAATGCAACGGGAACAGTGCCCGAGGAAAGTGATAAGTTTATAATATTTAGCACTGATGGACCTAATAATACAAAAAGCTCCTTTATAAGTTTCCCAGGAAGTGGGTCAAGTAAACATGTTGTTTGTTTTATTCCATTTACACGTTGTAACAATCCTTCTAATGTTATTTCATCAAAACGAGAGAAACTATTTGGGATATTTGCAGTATCCGCCGTATATACAGTCGTATCTGTGTTACTATAACCCCGTTGTAGCTGGGACGCATTGTCTTTAATCTCCTTTCTAATAAGTTCAATTTTCTTATTAAAGAACTTCATAAAGTCATCTGCCGAATGGGTGGAGCTACTGGAAGGAGTCCCTTGTTGGGTTACCGATGCTACTGTACTAAACAAAAATTTTGGATCGTTTTTATTAATGCGGATGAGATTTGAGTAATAATTAGTTTTAGCTAAGGTAAGCATGCGTTTATAAGTTATTAAACTATCACTCCATGCTTGATGGTGCACCTCAAGTTTAGTTGTGCGCCATTTGCGTTCCAGCTTTCTACATAATAATTTCTGAGCTCTAGTTTCTTCAGTAAACCATGGCGTACGCCTTTTTGGAGCGTTTTTTAACTTCAGCGGTGCTATGTTATCAATGGTTTCGCGGAGGGCGTTGTTAAAGTTGTTAGTGAGGTTATCAATAGAGCCCACATACTTTGGGAACGGTGCCATTACCGAGGGCAGTAGGTCCGCAAGAGTCGTCGTTGTGGCAGCATTAATGTTGCGGCTGCTATAGCAGTTATTATTATTATTAGCTTGCCGAACATGAGTCCGAACTTCGAATTTTATAAGGTAATGATCGGACATATATATTGTATTGTGATGTAATGAGCTACATGTAGGTAACATAAGAACTCCATTACTCAGCATGCCACGGTAGTGACGCACATGCACAGTAGCCGCATTTAGCCATGCTGGCAACGGGATGATTTTGATAAGCAAGTTTAAAAAGTCAGCCAACATACCTCGTCTGCATCTTTTATGATTAGACAAGACAACACATATATTTGCAAGGCCATTTTCAAGGATATTTAAAGAGAAACTACATCTTGTGAGACGATGTCGGTCAACTCCAGAAGCTCTAAGGGGTTCTACAGAATGTGAGTTCAGATATTTGATTTCTTTATCTTTTCACGTTTAATATGTGTTTTGCTATTTTAATTTTGACAGTACTCCAAACCCCGTTTCTATATGAGTTGGGTGATTGTGTTAGATGTAAATATAAACGGAATGCAATGATTTGCAAATCATTTTCAACCCATATTCACTTGAATATGCTACAAAGACAACATATTTGATGTTCAAACTGATAAAAAATTTTTTTTTGCAAATAATCATTATCTTTAGAATATGATGCCAGCAACACGTGACAAAGAAGTTGGGAAAGGTGGCAATAAATACTGATAAAGTGTAGGAATGCTCATCAAACACTTAATTGGAACATCCCACAGGTGTGCAAGCTAATTGGGAACAGGTGGGTGCCATGATTGGGTATAAAAACAGCTTCCATGAAATGCTAAGTAATTCACAAACAAGGATGGGGCGAGTGTCACCAATTTGTAAGCAAATTGTAGAACAGTTTTAGAAAAACATTTCTCAACGAGCTATTGCAAAGAATTTAGGGATTTTATCATCTACGGTCTGTAAAATCATCAAAAGGTTCAGAGAATCTGGAGAAATCACTGCACGTAAGCGAATATACTACAGACCTTTGATCCCTCAGGTGGTACTGTGTTAAAAACCGACATTAGTGTGTAAAGGATATCCCCACATGGGCTCAAAAACAACTTCATAAAACCACTGTCAATAACTACAGTTGATCGCTACATCTGTAAGTGCAAGTTAAAATTCTACTATGCAAAGCGAAAGCCATTTATCAACAACACAAAGGAACGCCGCCGGCTTCGCTGGGCCCGAGCTCATCTTAGATGGACCGATGCAAAGTGGAAAAGTGTTCTGTGGTCTGACGAGTCCACATTTCAAATTATATTTGGAAACTGTGGACGTGGGGTCCTCCAGAACAAAGAGGAAAATAACCATCCGGATTGTTATAGGCGCAAAGTTCAAAAGCCAGCATCTGCGATGGTATGGGGGTGTATTAGTGCCCAAGGCATGGGTAACTTGCACATCTGTGAAGGCACCAATAATGCTGAATAGTCCATACAGGTTTTGGAACAACATATGTTGTCATCCAAGCAACGTTATCATGGACGCCCCTGCTTATTTCAGCAAAACAATGCCAAGCCACATGTTACAACAGCGTGGCTTCGTAGTAAAAGAGTGCCTGTACTTTCCTGGCCCGCCTGCAGTTCAGACATGTCTCCCATCGAAAATGTGTGGCGCATTATAAAGCGTAAAATACGACAACAAGACCCCGGACTGTTGAACAACTTAAGCTGTACATCAAGCAAGAATGGTAAAGAATTCCACTTTCAAAGCTTCAACAATTAGTTTCCCTTAGTTCCCAAACGTTTATTGAGTGTTGTTAAAAGAAAATGTGATGTAACACAGTGGTGAACATGCCCTTTCCCAACTACTTTGGCACGTGTTGCAGCCATGAAATTTTAAGTTAATTATTATTTGAAAAAAAAGAGTATGAGTTTGAACATCAAATATCTTGTCTTTGTAGTGCATTCAATTGAATATGGGTTGAAAATGATTTGCAAATCATTGTATTCCGTTTCTATTTGCATCTAACACAATTTCCCAACTCATATGGAAACGGGGTTTGTAAATAAGATATGTTTTAATTGCTGATGCGGGTTTATTATTTTTAAATGTGCCAGAAAATAACCCGATATGTACCCTGTTGATGTGGTTCAATGGCCAGAAGTGTGTACATGTGTTCCTGTGTATAGTATTTCTCCAGCAATGGTCATGTGGGGACATAAATTACGGTATTTTGAGAGGTAATCATTGAAGTCGGACATCACTAAAGGCCTCGCTGGGAACCCCACTGCCTTTGAGTAAAGGAATAAAACATATGGGTTGCGAGTGTGATACCACAACAGAAACAAAATAAAACAACACGGCAAACATCGCGTCTCTGCGGCGGGCCAATAAAAAAAGGAGCCACAAACGGCCCCTCGGGCTGAAATTTGCACAAAAAAAGTGGAGAGGTGAGGGCAACTTGTTTGACACAATATTGAGTTTAGAGCCCCCCTTTGGACTTGTGTGTGTGTGCTGTCAGAGGGGGCTGAGTCGTTAATCCATGACGTCACCGGTGTTTCGAACGCACAGCAGGGGGCACTGTTCCTCGCAGGGGTGCACACAACTGCTGATGCTTATAGTCGTAAAGAATACAGATGCTCTTAAATTGAAGTACAGTCAACTTCAGCGGAAGGCACAATCCCAGCATTATTGAAGCACTTTTGTGTGTGTGTTCGGCTGACCTCCCTGTAGTTAATCACTTCTATTATACAAAGCCACTTAATCTTTCCCTGAGCGTATGTGTGAGTGTGCGTGTGTGTATGTGTGTGTGTGTGGACAGTGTGGAGGGAGGTGAGGGGGACATTGGTTGCGTATGATGTGCGTTGCACCATTCCCCGGTTCATTGTGAGCGGGGGCCCTTGTGATGCTGCAGCGAGGCGGGCGGGGGTAGTAGGAGGAGGCGAGGGGGAGGGGTCGCTCCCATCGAATCCCCGTCTCGGAGCGCGTGAGCTACTGGCGGGAAGGCACGAGGAAAAAGAGAGGGAGGGATCGAAGCAGGCAGGGCGCGCGTCTCTCTCTCTGTGCGTGCGCGTAGATTGCACCACCGCATCCACTTCAGCGCTCCTGCAGGCGGCCATGCTCCGATGGAGGGGATAAAACCGACCGCCGCGTCTACGCTCTCCAAATTATCCGGCGCCGCGTCGCTCCAGATGTGACTGACAAGTCGTTCCACTCCTGTGCAGGTCGACGCATGCAGCGGCTGTGACATCATGGCTTTGGTTATGGAACCTATAAGTAAATGGACGCCGAAGCAAGTACTGGACTGGATGAAGGGTAAGTTGGGATCCCGTCTCTGCACCACTGACGTGCCGGCTTGTATGTGACCTGACTGAGGATGATGCTGGTGATGGGGGCTGGAGGGGGAGGGGGGAGTGGATGGGGCTTCTTCTATCAGTGTTTTAACACTGATGGTGCAGTGAGTTAAATGTCCTCCTGCACATGCATATATTGTGTCATGCTTTGGTGCTGATGGTGCTGCTGATACAGACGGAGTCAGCAGCATCACTGGTTAATGTGGAAGCTTTGTCATCGGGCTTTGACACACCGACACTCATATGGCCGCTCGGTGTGTGTCAACGTGTGTGTTGCATGTGATTAATGCCTTTAGCAAACCCAACCTAAAAAAAAAAAAAACTGCACACAGTCAGCATCCATGGATTTCAGAATCAGCACCAAGGACAGCGCTTCACCTCACAAAGGGAACAACATTGCCTTATTTGTTGATGCAGTACGAATAAGTGACCATTAATCATGTGTGTGTGTGTAGGAGAGAGTTGGTTAAATGTGTGTGTGTGTGTATGGGGGGTAGTCACACGCTGATCAGCAAAGGAGCAGTGTGACACAAACTGTGGCGGCCCTATTGACAGGAAGATGAGCTAGACAAGGGAGGAAAGGGGGAACGTCCGCAATCTTGTCAAGCAAATTAAGAGTGTATTTAGGGACGGCGTGGCGCAGTGTGAGAGTGGCCGGCGCAACCCGAGGGTCCCTGGTTCAAATCCCACCTAGTATCAACCTCGTCACGTCCGTTGTGTCCTGAGCAAGACACTTCACCCTTGCTCCTGATGGGTGCTGGTTGGCGCCTTGCATGGCATCTCCCTCCGTCAGTGTGTGAATGTGTGTGTGAATGGGTAAAGGTGGAAGTAATGTCAAAGCGCTTTGAGTACCTTGAAGGTAGAAAAGCGCTATACAAGTACAACCCATTTATTTATTTATTTTATTTGTGCATGTGGTGTATTGTTTTTTGTTTTTTTCAGCGGTGGATCACGACTCGTAGAGGTAAAATGCTGAGGTGGTTAATAAAACCCCCAGAGGACGAGGAGGGGAGGAAACAGGGCCCCTTAAGGTGAAAGTCCCTGCTTTTGTGTAATTGGCTTCCTGGGCTACACACAGCCTTTATTTTCTGTTTTGTGGAATGTTCATTTCTGCTGAACGTTGTAGTTCCGATCCAGTCGAAATAAATTTTTTGGACAATTATTTCCAGCTGACACCTGGAAGATTAAACATGAAGCACCTTTTTTTTCATTTGTATTCAGTTGATTTAAAAAAAAAAAAAGTAAGTAATGGGCGTTTTGTGCTGAAGAAATGAGCGACGGTGATTCACAAGAAAGAAGGTTCCTCTCTGTGTCGTCTTTATAGTCTTTTTTGGGTGCGTTTGCTATGTTCATCCTTTTCTCAGTTGGGTTCATAATTGCTTGGAGGTGTGAATGTGAGTGTGAATGTTTTTATGTGTAACCCCCTGTTGACTGTTCCTCTGCCATATTGGAGAATGAGCACTCAGCTTTACTTTTAACAGTTTCCTTCGTTTTCAATCAAATGTTGGGTTTTGTACACATTGAGCAGTGTTCTGTATGTTGATGCTGTACCCAAGTTACATATATACACATTTGAATGGAAGAATTTTAAAGAATCTAAAAATATTCTGGATGTATATCTGAGATATATGGCGGAATGAAGAACAATCCTAATAACTGATATGTCCCAACTGTGTTCTAAATTTTTTAGAAGGGTGTTGGGCTTCAGAGCAAATTGGGGTTCTATGCCTTGCTCAACGGCAGTGGACAGCAACAATGCACAGAGAGCATTTAAAGGCCTACTGAAACCCACTACTACCGACCACGCAGTCTAATAGTTTATATATCAATGATGAAATATTAACATTGCAACACATGCCAATACGGCCAGTTTAGTTTACTAAATTGTAATTTCAAATTTCCCGCGGAGTTTCTTGTTGAAAACGTCGCGGAATGTCAGGAAATATTAGCGCAGCACCATCTGCGGCTAAAATTTGTCTCTTTTCATCGCGCAATTAAACAGTATTCTGGGCATCTGTGTTGCTGAATCTTTTGCAATTTGTTCAATTAATAATGGAGAAGTAAAGTAGAAAGATGGAGTTGGGAAGCTTTAGTCTTTAGCCACACAAACACACAGTGATTCCTTGTTTAAAATTCCCGGAGGTGAAGCTTTACTATGGATAAGAGTGGTCAAGCGAACATGGTTCCCGACCACTTGTCAACCGGCAGGTTTCGCTGAGAAAATTGTGGTAAAAAGTTACCTCTTACCAGAGATCAGCTGAACTTGCGCCGTCCATGCAGCTGACGTCGACTTCCCTCAGAGACTAGTCTCAAGATACCCGTGGACACACCCCTCCGACTATCAGGTACTATTTAATCTCACTAAAACACTAGCAACACAATAGAAAGATAAGGGATTTCCCATATTTATCCTATTTAATGTGTCTAAAAACATCTGAATCTGTCCCAATGCAATCGCCTTTTTTTAACTTTATTTTTATTTTTGTATTTTTTTTGTAGTCCTTCGCTATCAATATCATAATCCACAAATCTTTCATCCTCGCTCAAATTAATGGGGAAATTGTCATTTTCTCGGTCCGAATAGCTCTTGCTGCTGGAGGCTCCCATTATAAACAATGTGAGGACGTGAGTCGCCCTCGTCATCGTCTGCGACTTCTGGTAAAGGCAAGGCTTTTTTATTAGCGACCAAAAGTTGCAAACGTTATCGTCGATGTTCTCTACTAAATCCTTTCAGCAAAAATATGGCAGTATCGCGAAATGATCAAGTATGACACATAGAATGGACATGCTATCCCCTTTTAAATAAGAGAATCTCATTTCAGTAGGCCTTTAAGATCCTCCAAAGGCAATACTGTAGGTCCTGAATTTGTGAACTTAAATGGTCCTTAAACAGTGTTCGCAAATCGAAAAGTTAGTATATTAAAATACATTTCATCATAAGAAGCAATGTAAACATGAATAATGGGTTCCAGCCTCGACAAACGTCCATAATGTTGTAAAAGTTCATACATCTGAACACAATCCTATACAGTTCTGTATCCAAAAACAAACATAACAAGATGGTTATGAATCGGCTTTATATGTAATAACAAAGTTAAAACAACAACCAGCTAAACTGTCCTCATTTTCAGCCGCTCTCCCAACACGCACACACACTGTCACTTGTCCTGTGGTGCACTCACAGTTTGAAATCACAAACCTCTAACTTTAACAGCCAGGTCGTAACAATGATTAGAATAAAAAAATAAGATCCACTTTACCTTTTTGGGTAATGTTCTTTGTGTGCAGGGGATTAGAGGGAGAGGGGGGAGGAGGCAGTGTCCACAATGCTGGGGACACTTCCTAAATGTTTCAAAACCAGACAGCGCTTGTCAATTGCTTTGTTTGGACTAGAAAATGTTCTAAAAAGCTAACTAACACTAGTATAGTAGCTAACAATAGCACTGCTGTGCTAACTGAATGAGCACCGGAGATCTATCAGCCTGCCCCCAATGAATGTGCTGCCGAGCACAAAATGGCTGCGCTGCAAACACACAATGGGTGAATGAAACGTTTGTACGCTGAGACAAGGTCATACAACAAAGCATATTTTTATTCGGTCTATCAAAAGATCTATTTAAAAAGTTCATACAGTGAGCGGTTTGTAAATTGAGGTCGCACCGCATTTTAGTCGTCTCAAAAGTGCAACTGTCAAAGAATACCCAGTTCTTGTGTCTACTTTCCTCAGAGTATTATTAAGTGTTCAGATTTGTGTTGAAAAGAACATTTAAAATATAACTTAAAAAAAAAAAAGTATCATTATTCGGCAAAAATGTGCATTATTTTACTGCTAACAGCCAAACATTTAATATTACCACTATATGTTGAATGGTATTTATTTTCATAGGTGTCATGTAATGATTTGGTATGTGAAAGCTGGCGTTTGCTCTCAAATATTTCTTAATGTTGCTCTTTTTGGGACGGCATAGCTCGGTTGGTAGAGTGGCCGTGCCAGCAACTTGAGGGTTGTAGGTTCGATTCCCGCTCCCGCCATCAGAGTCACTGCCGTTGTGTCCTTGGGCAAGACACTTTACCCACCTGCTCCCAGTGCCACCCACACTGGTTCAAATGTAACTTAGATATTGGGTTTCACTATGTAAAGCACTTTGAGTCACTTGAGAAAAGCGCTATATAAATATAATTCACTTCACTTTTTTCTTAAAAAAAAAATTTTTTTTTGCTTTTTGCTCTCATCTTTTGGTGATACAAACCTAGACCCCGGGCTCAGGCTTTTGATTTTATGGATGATTAAACTAGGATATTGTAGGCCAGTGTTAATCTGAACTTGAACGTTGGTCTTTTTTGTTGTTGTCTGGATGCCCTTCATCTCTCTTACACCGAGTAAAGTATTGTACCACTTTAATGGCGCTGTGACAATGGGACCCCTTTCGTAGAAGCTTAATCATTTTCTCTTTCAGAACACCACAAGACAAAGAAGTACTTAAATGTATACGTCTTTGACTAACGGGTTAGGGGAAAGAACCAACATTGCTGCCCAGTCAAACTTCAGATGAATGACTATAAACAGCCCTTTGAGACACTGGTGATTTAGGGCTATATAAATAAACATTGATTGATGTGTCTAATGGAGGGAGAGTTGACAACCATTTGCTTTGCACCTTTCCGATAGCCTTAATGTTGACTTTTTATTCACGTATTTTGAATACATTTTTTTAAGGAATGGAGAAAATTGGGTTTTGTCCAGTTTAAACTCATCAGGTATAGTTTGGCAATAAATCTAAAAACAGTGATTGTAATGATACAATGGAATCAAGTGCCCCAAAAGTCATTCAATCAGTAGGTCAACCAAAACTGAACATATGAATTAACTCGACAAGTGTGTTTTGCTTGCCAATATGGGTGTACCAGTATTGACAATGACCAGAAATGTAACCTACTTTGGTCTATGCATGCTCCATTAACGGCCTCTCTTTTGACTTAGTTTTCACGCTGGATGCAACCTGATGTAACCCTGGCTAAGCAGGGAACCCTTGCCCTGTGCCCTAAAAGGAAAAAAATCATGGGATACCACCACTATTAGCACTAAAATAAATAAAATATTAATTACAGTCAGGTTGACGGCCGTGGAGACAGATCAAGGGTTAAAATCTCCATTAAGGTACTTTCTGCGTTTTTAATATTTAATTTACTAACTGCTTCTTTGCTATTACTTTTTGTATCATATTTGTACAAACTCCATTTCCATATGAGTTCGGAAATTGTGTTAGATGTAAATATAAACGGAATACAAATATTTGCAAATCCTTTTCAACCCATATTCAATTGAATATGCCACAAAGAAATTACATTTGCAAATAATAATTAACTTAGAATTTCATGGCTGCAACACGTGTTAATGTAGTTGGGAAAGGGCATGTTCACCACTGTGTTACATCACCTTTTTTTTTTAACAACACTCAATAAACGTTTCGGAACTGAGGAAACTAATTGTTGAAGCTTTAAAACTGGAATTCTTTCCCATTTTTGTTTTATGTAGAGCTTCAGTTGTTAAACAGTCCGGGGTCTCCGCTGTCGTATTTTACGCTTCATAATGCGCTACACTTTTTCGATGGGAGACAGGTTTGGATTGCAGGCGGGCCAGGAAAGTACCCGCACTCTTTTTTTATGAAGCCACGCTGTTGTAACACTTGTCTTGCTGAAATAAGCAGGAGCGTCCATGATAACGTTGCTTGGATGACAAAATATGTTGCTCCAAATCCTGTATGGACCTTTCAGCATTAATGGTGCCTTCACAGATGTGTAAGTTACCCATGCCTTGGGCACTAATTCACCCCCATACCATCACAGATGCTGGCTTTTGAACTTTGCGCCTATAACAATCTGAATGGTTATTTTCCTCTTTGTTCTGGAGGACACCACGTCCTCTGTTTCCAAATATAACTTGAAATGTGGACTCGTCAGATCACAGAACACCTTTCCACTTTTCATCAGCCATCTTAGGTGAGCTCGGGCCCAGCCAAGCCGGCAGAGTTTCAGGATATTGTTGATAAATGGGTTTGGCTTTACATAGTACAGTTTTAACTTGCACTTACAGATGTAGCAACCAACTGTAGTTACTGACAGTGGTTTTATGAAGTGTTCCTGAGCCCATATGATGATATCCTTTACACACTGATGTCAGTTTTTGATGCAGTACCGCCTGAGGGCTCAAAAGTCCGTAATATCATCGATTACGTGCAGTGATTTTTCCAGATTCTCTGAACTTTTTGATGATTTTACGGACCGTAGATGGTAGAATACCAAAATTCCTTGCAATAGCTCGTTGAGAAATGTTGTTCTAAAACTGTTCGACAATTTGGTTACAAAGTGGTGACCCTCACCCCATCCTTGTTTGTGAATTACTTAGCATTTCATTGAAGCTGCTTTTATACCCAATCATGGCACCCAACTGTTCACAATTAGACTCCACACCTGTGGGATGTTCCATATAAGTGTTTGAAGAGCATTCCTCAACTTTATCAGTATTTATTGCCACCTTTCCCAACTTCTTTGTCACGTGTTGCTGGCATGAAATTCTAAAGTTAATGATTATTTGCAAAAAAAAATGTTTATCAGTTTGAACATCAAATATTTTGTCTATGTAGCATATTCAACTGAATATGGGTTGAAAATGATTTGCAAATCATTGTTTTCCGTTTATATTTACATCTAACACAATTTCCCAACTCATATGGAAACGGGGTTTGTACATATGATATTTGCTGATGCTGTTTTGTTGTTGTTGTTTTGGTTTTTATTGTTGTTATTGCTGTCTCTCTGTCTTATCCCCCTCTAGTCCCTGCAATTTCCCTCAGTCTTACTTTTTTTCTCTTTTTATCTCCTGCTCCGGTCGGGCTATGCCAAACATTAGTATAAATCCATTTAATAAAGTTGGATACAAATAAGGCAACAAGAGAAGTATACCACACTTCTCTATTGTAAAGTAAATCTGTACAGCAAATACGGGCATCTACATCAACAATATGATTTGCCTGAGTAGCTGGACAGGAAAAAAAAAAAAAAAAAAAATATTGGTCTACTTGTTTTACCTGGGTACGCGTGGATTTTTTCCTTTCATAGCCCAAAAAACATGTATATTAGGTTATTTGGAGTCTAAATCATAAATAGGTGTTAATACGAGTGTGAATAAGTGTTTGTTTAATTTATATTGGCTTGTGATTGACTGGTGTCTTGAAAGGTAGAGCACAAGTACATTTGCTTTACATTATTTCCTATGAAATAAAAAATTTTTGATTTAGAAGACATGGACATCAAAAGTGCCTTTCATTGTATTGTGTTAATCTAGTAGGCATTATTCTGTATGTTTGTTTTTATATACGTTTTTTTTAAAGTAGTATTGATTTAGCATTCTTGATGATTGTAGTGTTTTAATGGTTCAAAATTAATATCAGTCAACACATTAGTCCTGAAAGGACCTCACTTTTTAGGATTCTTTTATTCATCAATCTTTTTAAGCAGAAGACTAGACCACGTTGTGCTGCTGGTGTACTTCAAACAGCAACAGTGAGGCTGATCGAAAGATGACTCATCAGCATTTATTTGGAACACCCACGCTGGAGGAGTTTCCTCTCTGTGTTTGAGCGTGACTGGATGTGTCAGGGTGTGTTCCAAGGTGTTGTTGTGTCGTGCAAATAATATATATATAGCAATGCCTCTCTTCCTGCACGACTACTTTAACCAGTAGAGATACTATCCTTAAAATAAAAGCAGTTCTAAATGTCCATACTGCTCAGTCTGTTAAGTGTATTCCAGCACATTGTTGGTTAAGACCGAGAAGAAGAATGAGGTGTTTCCTTATAAAATGACAGGCCAGCTACTTGCCTGGCATGCAGACACAAAAGGAAAACTCTTCCGTTTTTCTACTGAAGGACATGCGACTGGAAAAGATAATGAGAGAGCAGAGGATTAGCGCATGTCTCATGACTCATAAGTACAAACACTGTACTTCAGTCAGAACATTGATTTATTATTTTCAACCAAATGGAGCACAGATATAAAATATATTCAGTACTTTTTAACCAAACTATAGCAGTAACTGAATATCAGACCACTGTGTTCAGAACTGTAATGGTGAGGATATACATTGACTGTGAGTGTGCTTGGAAAGGTTGCAAGTTTGATCCTCAGTCCACCCCAATGTCCTTCAGATGACCCCCAATCCACTTGCTCCAAATTGTCAGGATCTGGGGAGTGTGGCTTGCAACGTAAGTAAGTAAGTAAATCTTATTCATGAAGCGCTTTTCACAGATAAAATCACACAGCGCTGTACTAAACATAGGTGAAGTAAAACAAAAATTAATGTTAAAACATCAGGGGCAACATCATAAAAATGATACAAAGTGGATTATAAAAGATAGTTAAAGGGTGCATTAACTAAAAGCTTTACTAAAAAGAGAAGTTTTCAAACGTTTCTTAAAAGTTTCAACACAGTCAAGATCACGGAAGGACTGGTGCAAATTGTTCCAGAATCTGGGAGCTATGGCCTGGAATGCCAGGTCTCCACAGGTTTTAAAATGAGTTTTTGGGATCTTTAAAAGACCCTGGCCTGAAGACCGGAACGTGATCCCAACATTGCAGAAAACGGCAGTCAGATAGGACAAGGAGTTGAGGCTGGAGCAAGAGAGCGAGAATCCAACAGACTAACCGACTACTGCTGATAAGCAATCTGAAGAACATTATTTAAAAATAAAATCAAGTTAAACCTGCTCAGTGATGTCATTCCTGAATGATATCACAAAATAAAACTGAGTCAAACCTGCTCAGTGATGTCATTCCTGAATGATATCACTGAGCAGGTTTGACTCGCTTTTATTTTTCAATAATGTTCTTCAGATTGCTTTTCAGCAGTAGTCTGTTAGTCTGTTGGTTTCTCGCTCTCTTGCTCCAGCTCCAACCCCTTGTCCTTTCTGACTGCTGCCTTTTAACAGAACGACAGGTGATTAGATGAACACTTCCAGCTCTGTCATCCACTCACCTGTTGCCAACCTCGATGGCGGCCCTGCCACACCCCGCTTCCCTGCAGGTGCGCGGGCCACGCCCACCACAGTTCTATTAAGTTCCACCTGGTTCACTTCTTCACGGTTGTGCCATTTTAGTTTGTAGAATGGTGCTAGATGTTCTGTAATAGGTTGTGCCCTGCTTTTGGTGCCAAGTAATTCTAGATTTACATGTATTTTGCCTGCCGTTTTCTGCAATGTGTGGATCACGTTCCAGTCTTCAGGCCAGGGTCTTCTAAAGATACCAAAAACTCCTTTTAAAACCCGTGGAGACCTGGCATTCCAGGCCATAGCTCCCAGATTCTGGAACAATTTGCACCAGTCCTGCCGTGATCTTGACTGTGTTGAAACTTTTAAGAAACATTTGAAAACTTCTCCTTTTAGTAAAGCTTTCCTGAATGATATCACTGAGCAGGTTTGACTCGCTTTTATTTTTCAATAATGTTTTTCAGATTGCTTTTCAGCAGTAGTCTCTTAGTCTGTTGGTTTCTCGCTCTCTTGCTCCAGCTCCAACCCCTTGTCCTTTCTGACTGCTGCCTTTTAACAGAACGACAGGTGATTAGATGAACACTTTCAGCAGTGTCATCCACTCACCTGTCGCCAACCTCGATGGCGGCCCTGCCACACCCTGCTTCCCTGCAGGTGCGCAGGCCACGCCCACCACAAGAGCTAATTAACAATGAGCATCAGGTGTGCTAGTAAGGGCATGGAACAGAAAGTTAAGGTGCTTCAAACCACAGACAACAAACAGAAACTGACGAAACCAGAGCACCAGGACAGGAAGTGATTCTAAACGACAGGAAGTTGATAACACAACAATAATTGTGAAGGGTCATGACAAAAATGCTGCATAGTCCCAGTCTCCAATGCAATATATGCTACCACTATTCATTTAGAAATGAGGGAACAAAGTGGTGTAGACAGGTGTGTCCCTTTGTACAGTGTACTGTATATGAGGTGTGTCAGAAAAATTCCTGGACTGATGATCACATTCCTCAGTGTGAGGAGTTCTTCGATCACGTAGCACTTCTACAAATAAATTCTGGGGAATTTGCTTTGTTTAGGGGAGCTAGAAGAGGCGAGAGTTGTGGCAGGACCACTAGTGGCTGCTTGCCCTGAACATTTGATCAGAAGAACATTGACATGCTGGACCAACCTTTGTACTAACCAGACTTGGCTCCATGTTATTTTTTACCCCTCCTTTTCAAGCTCAAAGAGGTCATCAAGGAAACATGTTTTGAAGGTGTGGGCAACATGAAGCTGGGCCTGATGATAAAGTTGCGGCATATCCTGGAAAAAAATCATTCCAGGAGTGCATGAAGGCAGGTATGAGAAGCTTCAGTAGTGTGTTAGACACGTGGACGACGTGGCACGGTTGGGAGAGTGGCCGTGCCAGCAACCTGAGGGTTCCTGGTTCAATCCCCACCTTTTACCAACCATGTCACGTCCGTTGTGTCTTTGAGCAAGACACTTCACCCTTGCTCCTGATGGGTCTTGGTTAGCACCTTGCATGGCAGCTCCCGCCATCAGTGTGTGAATGTGTGTGTGAATGGGTGAATGTGGAAATAGTGTTGAAGCGCTTTGAGCACGTTGAAGGTAGAAAAGCGCTATACAGGTACAAACCCCGTTTCCGTATGAGTTGGGAAATTGTGTTAGATGTAAATATAAACGGAATAAATCATTTTCAACCCATATTCAGTTGAATATACAACAAAGACAACATTTTTGATGTTCAAACTGATAAATATATATTTTTTGCAAATAATCATTAACTTTAGCATTTGATGCCAGCAACACGGGACAAAGAAGTTGGGAAAGGTGGCAATAAATATTGATAAAGTTGATAAATTCTCATCAAACACTTATTTGGAACATCCCACAAGGCTAATTGGGAACAGGTGGGTGCCGTGATTGGGTGTAAAAGCAGCTTCCATGAAATGCTAAGTAATTCACAAACAAGGATGGGGCGAGCTGTCGTATTTTAGGCTTCATAATGCGCCACACATTTTCGATGGGAGACAGGTCTGGACTGTAGGCGGGCCAGGAAAGTAGCCACACTCTTTTACTACGAAACCACACTGTTATAACACATGGCTTGGCATTGTTTTGCTGAAATAAGCAGGGGTGTCCATGATAACGTTGCTTGGATGACAACATATGTTGATCCAAAACCTGTATGTACCTTTCAGCATTAATGGTGCCTTCACAGATGTGTAAGTTACCCACCATGCCTTGGGCACTAATACACCTCCATACCATCACAGATGCTGGCTTTTGAACTGTGCGCCTATAACAATTTGAATGCTATTTTCTTCTTTGTTCTGGAAGACACCACATCCTCTGATTCCAAATATAATTTGAAATGTGGACTCGTCAGACCACAGAACACCTTTCCACTTTGCATCAGTCCATCTTAGGTGAGCTCGGACACAGCGAAGCCAGCGGCGTTCCTTGGTGTTGTTGATAAATGGGTTTGGCTTTGCATAGTAGAGTTTTAACTTGCACTTACAGATGTAGCAAACAACTGTAGTTCCTGACAGTGGTTTTATGAAGTGTTCCTGAGCCCATGTGGTGATATCCTTTACACACTGATGTCGGTTTTTGATGTAGTACCGTCTGAGGGATCATTGCTTACGTGAGGTGATTTCTCCAGATTCTCTGAACTTATGGATGATTTTACGGACCGTAGATGGTAAAATCCCTAAATTCCTTGCAACAGCTCATTGAGAAATATTGTTCTAAAACTGTTCGACAATTTGCTTACAAAGTGGTGACCCTCACCCCATCCTTGTTTGTGAATTATTTAACATTTCATGGAAGCTGCTTTTATACCCATTAATGGCACCCAACTGTTCCCACTTAGCCTGCACACCTGTAGGATGTTCCAATTAATTATTTGATGAGCATTCCTCAACTTTATCAGTATTTATTGCCACCTTTCCCAACTTCTTTGTCATGTGTTGCTGGCATCAAATTCTAAAGTTAATGATTATTTGAAAAAAGAAAAAGGTTTATCAGTTTGAACATCAAATATGTTGTCTTTGTAGCATATTCAATTGAATATGGGTTGAACATTATTTGTAAATCATTGTATTCCATGTAAATTTACATCTAACACGATTTCCCAACTCATATGGAAACGGGGTTTGTATAACCCATTTACTTGGGGGTTTTGGAGTTTGGATTGTGTGACACCAGTCCTGGAACCTTTGAATCTATATCCAATATTATATATCAACACAATTGAACAGCCTTATTGCTAATCCATTGTGTCTAAATGTAGTATAGATTTCCTGAAAACTTGTACGGTTTGTTCTTAGCTCAGAACAGATCTTAGCTAAGAAAACATTTGGTGAATGCAACAAAAGGGAACCGTGAGTCACATTCTTCTTTCTTGGCATATCGTTCATAATGTTGAGCAGTGATTCTCAAACAATAGTACGCTGGCTCCATCGAGTGGTACGCCAAAGAATCACTTGATTAAAGTACAGTGTTTTATTTGACTCGATTTAAACACTCTTATTGTTCAACTGTGTGTAATGTTACAGTGGCCACAAATAGTAAATATGCTTGTTAAATAAAACCTATCCCTTATTAACCGGAAAAAACGGAGGGGCAGTGGAATAGTGGCCGTGCGCCACCCGAGGGTCTCTGGTTCAATCCCCACCTAGTACCAACCTCGTCACGTCCGTTGTGTCCTGAGCAAGACACTTCACCCTTGCTCCTGATGGGCGCTGGTTAGCGCCTTGCATGGCAGCTCCCTCCATCAGTGTGTGAATGTGTAAATGTGGAAGTAGTGTCAAAGCGCTTTGAAAACCTTGAAGGTAGAAAAGCGCTATACAAGTACAACCCATTTATCATTTATTTATTATTTTTAATTAAAACTTGGGCCTCCTATACGCTGCTGTAGGGGTTTGTACGGTATACCGGTACATGTCAAACTACTTCCTTAACGTAAATGACCGCCATAACCACAACACCAGGGGGAGTTCCACAAACCACGTTAAACCCAGATTCCGATCTAACAAAGGTCTTAACTCATTCTCTTTCTATGCCACATCAATGTGGAATGCACTCCCAACAGGTATAAAAGTAAGTGCATCTCTATCCTCCTTCAAAACCGCTCTAAAACAACACCTCCAGGCAACTTCAACACTTTACTAATACCCTCCTCCATTCACATCCCATCTCCCCGGATTATAAACAACTCAAATGTACTTCTAATGTATATACTTGTTCTTATGCTATCTGAACTCACTATGTTCTCTGCTGGCTGTACATATCCTACTAAGTCAGACCTACACTGTTTCAATGTCCACATTTCTCTGTTGATGCAATTGTTGATGACTGAAGTACTGATATCAACCAAAGCTCCTCATCCCACCCCCCGGATTGTAAATAATGTAAATAATTCAATGTACATACTATGATGATTAACTTGTGTGATGACTGTATTATGATGATAGTATATATTTGTACCATGAATTGATTATCGTGGACCCCGACTTAAACAAGTTGAAAAACTTATTCGGGTGTTACCATTTAGTGGTCAATTGTACGGAATATGTACTGAACTGTATAATCTACTAATAAAAGTATCAATCAATCAATCAATAGTAAAGTACCGCGATACTAATGAATCATATTCGGTCTGTAGCACCTCTGAAAAGTACTGGTCCACCACCTCACTTGTCGTTGTCACGTCGTGTCATTGCTGGTTTATGAACAGACTAGTATGTTCGGTAGCGCACAATCATGGAGTCCTTACAAACAGACAATGTGCGTGCACAAAAAAGGTAGAACGGACGTCTTTTGGCTTAAGAACTAACGATAAAGGTGAAACTATAACACTGAAACGCCTGGCGGAGGAGATGCTTTAAGACATGGCAATAAGCTAGCCCCAGTTGGCAGTGTTTTAGCTACTTCTAAATCACTAATCCTCGCCTCCATGGTGACAAATAAAGTAACTTTCTTACAAGTATCTGCAGGACGAGGAATAGCTAAACATGCTTCTCTACACACTGTAGCTCACCAGCGTCAAAATGTAAATAAGCGCCATTGGTGGATCTACACCTGAGATCCACTGTAATGATATCAAGTACAACACCGTATCTAGTCGATACTACTATGATTATGTCCATAGTTTTTGGCATCACAACATCTTTCGTTTTTTAAAATTTACTTTATGTTTATAAATTCAGGAAATATGTCCCTGGACACATGAGGACTTTGAATATGACCAATGTATGATCCTTTAACGACTTTGTATTGGATTGATACCCAAATTTGTAGTATCGTCCAAATCTAATGTAAAGTATCAAACAACAGAACAATAACTCATTATTACATTTTAACAGAAGTGTAGATGGAACATGTTAAAAGAGAAAGTAAGCAAATACTAATAGTAAATGAACAAGTAAATGAATAATTCATTTTCTACCACTTGTCCTTAATAATTTTGACAAAATAATAGAATGGAAAATGACACAATTTTTTACTACACACGTCAGCAGACTGATTAGGAATGTTTGTTTGTTTACTTACTACTCAAAGACAAGTTGTCTAGTAAGTTCACTATTTTGTTTAACGACAAACTTGCAATAAGAAACATATGTTTAATGTACCCTAAGATTTTTTCTTAAAATAAAGCCAATAATGCAATTTTTGTGGTCCCCTTTATTTCAAAAAGTACCAAAATAATTTTATTACCGGTTGGGGTACCAAAATATTGGTATTGGGAACACACTACGCTGCTGTATTTTAATGTTTGTAATTATGGTGGTACTTGATGAGCCAAGTGCTATTTAAGCGAGTACAAGGTGAAAAAAAGACTATGGGGATGAGAACCACTGATGGAGACGCTTGTTTAGAATATTTTCATAACATATAAAAAATGATGTGTTGGTGAATAAGATCAAATAGGATTGGAAAAAAATCAGTCTAACTAATGCGTTGACACATGCTAATTTGGAGGATCCGCCAGAGACTTATCCAGCATCATTTGTTTGTTGTATTAGCTAAAGACCACTCCACATTTTTGGTGCCCCTGTTAAAAAACAAAACTCTCATAGGTTATTTAGCTATTTGAAAGACCACATTTTCTAACACTGCGATGAGAGGGCGACTTGTCCAGGGTGTACGCCGCCTTCCGCCCGATTGTAGCTGAGATAGGCACCAGCGCCCCCCGCGACCCCAAAGGGAATAAGCGGTAGAAAATGGATGGATGATTGGGCATTTTCTAACAATCCACTGTGTTCCCTGATTCCCCTGCTGACATGCTAAAAGTGTGTGTGATGGCTAAAGACTTCCCCTGGCTGTGACTGTGTGCTTGTTGTACTTTCTTCTGCATTCATTATTTATGCGTGATGCTCATTATACACACAGATAGGTGGTTAAACCGCCTCCATTTCTTAATTCCCGCCATCATATGAAAAAGTAATCTAATATTGGATGCACTTAGTTACAAGAAAAGCAACTACTAACATTCAGTACATCAATAACTAGTTAAAATGTGACAATGGGTAAACAGTGGCTGCAATATAAGCACGCTAAATCTGATAAAACAGCACCAGAAACATGAATTCCCGCAACGAGCACGTATGCATGCACACACATTCATATAAACTTGGGAGCTTTAAGTGGGGCATCGGTCGCCATGGAAACCAGATCTGTTCGTGTTTGAGTCGCAACACATGTCATAAGATGGGGAGGCAGCACAGACACACAGATGCCCTCTGCATATGTCTAGAATACACACCCAGACACAGAGTGAGGCACATAAGCATGGAAGGCTTGTAAAATACTCTCCCTGACTGTTTTATATCTCTGTGTATTGAGCGAGAGAGGAACAGGAAATTTAGAAACGAGGATGAACAAAAGGCTGAGAAACCCTAAGACGGGGTAGGAAACAAGGGCATGATGGAGGAAAGCATAGTTGATGGCTAAGGGGTGTGTGCAATGAGAAATGCAGTGGGGATCATATCAAAGTACCCTTTCTATCTTGACAGAGCATCCAGTGTGTGTGTGTTTGTCTGTGTGTGCACCTGTTGTTCCAGTTGCAGCAGTTTTATCACCACATTTGTGACACGTGTGACTTTGATCCCACACCTGACCAAATTGTAGTATTTTCGAGTTTTTCCTATCCATGCGTGGACATATAGTCACCAAATCTCAGGTGTTAGGGTCCAATATGTATCTCCAGCCTTCAGTTTAATAATCTGACCTTCAAATGGCAACTGGTTCCAGAAATTGAAGAAATCTGAAATCGGAAATGTGTGTTGGAACACTCGGACTTGCAAAGTTGAGGCACCTCTCGAGTAGGTACAATACCTCGACTTTACAGTCATGTAGGAATTAGTGTTGTGTGTACAGAGGAAGGGCACAGACAGGAGGGATGGCGTATAAGCTCTATATATCAAAACATATGCACCATATATAGCCTGTGTATATATATATATATATATATATATATATATATATATATATATATATATATATTTACAGTGGGGCAAAAAAGTATTTTGTCAGTCACCAATTGTGCAAGTTCTCCCACTTAAAATGATGACGGAGGTCTGTAATTTTCATCATAGGTACACTTCAACTTTGAAAGGCAGAATGTGGAAAAAAAAATCCAGGAATTCACATTGTAGGAATTTTAAAGAATTTATTTATAAATTATGGTAGAAAAAAAGTATTTGGTCAACAATTCAAAGCTTTCACTGATGGAAGGAGATTTTGGCTCAAAATCTCACGAAACATGGACCTATTCATTTTTTCCTTAACACGGATCAATCGTCCTGTCTCCTTGGCAGAAAAACAGCCCCAAAGCATGATGTTTCCACCCCCATGCTTCACAGTAGGTCTGGTGTTCTTGGGATGCAACTCAGTATTCTTCTTCCTCCAAACACGACGAGTTGAGTTTATACCAAAATGGATACATGGATGATACAGCAGAGGATTGGGAGAATGTCATGTGGTCAGATGAAACTAAAATAGAACTTTTTGGTATAAACTTTTTGGTATATTTTCTTCCCGTCAGCCTTTTTAGCGCTTCCATATGGAGTCTACTGACAGCGCTAAGTTAAAACCATGCACTATTTTGTATTAGAAATGGCAAATGTGGAGGGTGCATGCGAATGTACAAGCCAGTCTGCCCATCAACAAGAGGATAGATAGAAAAATAGGGAAGTTATTGACTGCAATGTCAGACAAAAAGGGCAGACCAAAACTTTACCATATATGAAGATAACCGCTGACGTCACATATTGGAAAAACGTCACAAGTTGTGCAAATTCCAAACGGCCCATTTGGAAGAAGTATGAATGAAGGCAAGATTGTTTTATAAATCAAAATTTATCTGTATAGGAATTTTCTTACATATAAAATGTAACACAAAGTGTTTTTCATTTAAAAACCATTGCTTCTTTCCCTCATTGCAAAACCTCAGGTTGAAACAGTCAGTCCCCCCAACTACCACCCTAAACACCCTTTTCCCTCTAACACAGTAATAAAAGTCATGTAAAAAAACATGTGGCTGTGCATGGAAGAACCAGGTAAGAGAATATCTCCATCAAAGTTGGTTTTGCATAATAGGTCCCCTTTAAGATACTAAGCAATGTAGTGAATTTGCCGGTTTTATGGTGATTATTATTATTTTAGTGGAGCGGGGACACATAATTAGCTGCTGGCTGTAGTATGTCAGTCGAGGGACTAAAAATACAGTGTTAGAGGGAATCTGCATTTGGTATCCACATTAATAGGCATTAAATGGAAATGGCAATCACACACTTTTTCACAGAAAATGTCTGATACTGAGATGTTTGGTCGATCGGCACACTCCTAGTTATAATACTTTATTATCAACTTCCTATAGATTTGCAGATGTATAGGAAACTTTCTTTTTCAGTGTAGTCAAGCTTTGTTAGAATATGAAATATTGTAATGACTGCAAGATGACGATGGGGCAGAATGAGTGTGCAGAAATAGGCCTTTTATTGACACTTTAATGCGTCAACGGGGCTTGGTAACTCTTCTTCTTTGACTTAAACTTGGATTTAGATAAACTTTATTGATCCACAAGGGAAATTGTTCCACACTGTAGCTCAGTTGAAAAGGATGGAAGGATCCCTTTAATTAGAAGGCAAATGCCACTGCCTCCTATAGCCCAATCTCTGAATCACAGCTCAGAAATATCTATCTATACATCCATTTTCTATATAGGGCTTCACGGTGGAAGAGGGGTTAGTGCGTCTGCCTCACAATACGAAGGTCCTGCAGTCCTGGGTTCAAATCCAGGCTCGGGATCTTTCTGTGTGGAGTTTGCATGTTCTCCCCGTGAATGCGTGGGTTCCCTCCGGGTACTCCGGCTTCCTCCTACTTCCAAAGACATGCACCTGGGGATAGGTTGATTGGCAACACTAAATTGGCCCTAGTGTGTGAAAGTGAGTGTGAATGTTGTCTGTCTATCTGTGTTGGCCCTGCGATGAGGTGGAAACTTGTCCAGGGTGTACCCTGCCTTCCGCCCGATTGTAGCTGAGATAGGCGCCAGCGCCCCCCGCGACCCCAAAAGGGAATAGGCGGTAGAAAATGGATGGATGGGCATTTTCTATACACTGTACTAATATTTCCAACCTTACAGTTTGGCTCGGTTGGTAGAGTGGCCGTGCCAGCAACTTGAGGGTTGCAGGTTCGATTCCCGCTTCCGCCATCCTAGTCACTGCCGTTGTGTCCTTGGGCAAGACACTTTACCCACCTGCTTCCAGTGCCACCCACACTGGTTTGAATGTAACTTAGATATTGGGTTTAACTATGTAAAGCGCTTTGAGTCACTAGAGAAAAAGCGCTATATAAATATAATTCACTTCACAATTCACTTCACTTATGAAACAATAACAGAATAAAAGATACGCACAAAATCATGTCAAGAAACAGCCATAGGTTCAAAAATCCTTTTTCGCCCATTTGTCTCTGTGCAAAGTCAAGTAAATGTGCAAGCTTGTTTAATTCAAAAAAGGTAAAATAACACTGGTACAAACAGCAAAAGAAACAGCGTGCCTACGCACGGGAAGCTAATGCTAAACTTAGCATGGATACAAAGCAGTCCAAAAGTTACGTGCCGAATGCACGGAAGCTAAGGTGGAACTTAGCAAGCAGTTCAAAAAAGCGTGCCGAGCGCACGGAAGCTAAGACGTGACTTAGAAAAGTACAAAGAGATAAAGAACGCCAACGTGACAGTTGCTTACCGCAAACAAACCACCCAGAATGAACACAGGTAGCAGGCAGGTTTAAATACTCAAACAGTAATCATAAACAGGTGTGCGTCAGAAAGCCAGTGCAGGTGGAACAAATGAGGTAACCATGGAGACCAAATGAAACAGGAAGTGCTCAAACTAATCGGATCGGAAGAGTCCAAAAATAATCAAAACACACAAAAGGACTCAAAAACAAAAACTGTCGGATCCGGGAGGCGGATCGTGACACACTGTCGAGTCCTCACTGAGACTGAATCACCCAGGTGTGTGATACTTGTTTGAGCACACTTCTGCATAAAGATATGCGGGCAAACTGACTATTGATTGATAATAAAGTATATTGTAATAAATTATATTGCAAATTGTTTTATGCAATTTTTAGCAGTAAAATCACACAGACGGCGCACAAAAATTGCAGCAAACCTTTGGCAAAAATACTCGTGGAAAACCAAATCATATGAAAAGTAAGGCTCACAAAAACTGAGGCTGCACTGTGTATTGACGACAATGCATGTTTAAATCAATCTTATCAAAACATTTTTTGGTTCACATTTTTTGCAACGCTTTGACATTCTGGTTGTTTGCTTGTTCAGGTAAAGTACCCAGATAATAATCAGCGGTGTCAACAAAGACGACTTTTCCTCCGTGTTGCTTTATTTGCAATGTATTACTCACTGCTCTGTAGAGCAACACTTTCTGTGTATATTATTGTCCTGGCCACTGCTCAATAAGAGAAAGTGCTATCGAGTGCTTTGTTGTGATGCATTAGAGTTTGCTTACTTTTGCAGTGTCGATATGATGGCATAGATTCACAGACATCAAATGACTTGAACCAGACGAAGTACACTGAAAACTAATTGTGTTAAACACCGTGTGTGGTACATGTACACAATTTAATGCTATTTAGTGGGATTCATTGTTTTTTTTTGAGCATGTATTTCTAGATTTAAAGTTGATAGTAGGTGTGCTAAACCAGTGATGTGTTCATGTGAACCAATACGGTGCTAAATACCTGGGGACTGGTATCGATTTTCTATAGTACCTACTTTCCTTTTGTTCTTATAGTAACAAATAAAAATTGCGTTTGTATATATATATATATATATATATATATATATATATATATATATATATATATATATATATATATATATATATATATATATTATTATTTATAAACACAATTTTTATTTGTTACTATATGAACAAAAGGAAAGTAAAATAAAAATAAAAATTGCGTTTGTATATATATATATAGGGCTTCACGGTGGCAGAGGGGTTAGTGTGTCTGCCTCACAATACGAAGGTCCTGCAGTCCTGGGTTCAATTCCAGGCTCGGGATCTTTCTGTGTGGAGTTTGCATGTCCTCCCTGTGAATGCGTGGGTTCCCTCCGGGTACTCCGGCTTCCTCCCACCTCCAAAGACATGCACCTGGGGATAGGTTGTCTGGCAACACAAAATCGGCCCTAGTGTGTGAATGTTGTCTGTCTCTCTGTGTTGGCCCTGCGATGAGGTGGCGACTTGTCCAGGGTGTACCCTGCCTTCCGCCCGATTGAAGCTGAGATAGGTGCCAGCACCCCCCGCGACCCTAATAGGGAATAAGCGGTAGGAAATGGATGGATGGATATATATATATATATATATATATATCCATCCATCCATGGATGTATATATATATATATCCATCCATTCATCGATTTTCTACCGCTTATTCCCTTTCGGGGTCACGGGCGTTGCTGGCGCCTATCTCAGCTACAATCGGGCGGAAGGCGGTGTACACCCTGGACAAGTCGCCACCTCATCACAGGGCCAACACAGATAGACAGACAACATTCACACTCACATTCACACACTAGGGCCAATTTAGTGTTGCCAATCAACCTATCCCCAGGTGCATGTCTTTGGAAGTGGGAGGAAGCCGGAGTACCCGGAGGGAACCCACGCATTCACGGGGAGGACATGCAAACTCCACACAGAAAGATCCCGAGCCTGGAATTGAACCCAGGACTGCAGGAACTTCGTATTGTGAATATATATATATATATATATATATATATATATATATATATATATATATACAGTACAGGCCAAAAGTTTGGACACACCTTCTCATTTCAATATGTTATTTTTACTTTTGTGACTATTTACATTGTAGATTGGCACTGAAAACTATGACACCTGTGAAGTGAAAACCCTTTCATGTGACTACCACTTGAAGCTCATCGAGAGAATGCCAATGACTTGTCGAAGGTGTACGCCGCTCCACCGCCCCCCGAAAACCCGAAGGGAATAAGCGGTAGGAAACGGATGGATGGATGGAGAGAATGCCAAAAATGTGCAAAACAGTAATCAGAGCAATGGGTGGCTATTTTGAATAAAGTAGAATATAAAACATGTTTTCAGTTATTTCACCTTTTTTGTTAAGTACATAACTCCACATGTGTTCATTCATAGATTTGATGCCTTCAGTGACAATCTCCAATGTAAATAGTCATGAAAAAAAAAGAAGAAAGCACATAGATAATGAAGGTGTGTCCACACTTTCTGCATGTACTGTATATATATATATATATATATATATATATATATATATATATATATATATATATATATATATATATATATATATATATATATATATATATATATATATATATATATAATGTGTCGGCGTACATACTCTATTAATCCATCCCATCCATCCATTTTATACTGCTTGTCCCTTTTGGGGACGTGGGGGGTGCTGGAGCCTATCTCAGCTTCCGGACGGAAGGCAGGGTACAACCTGGATAAGCTGCCACCTCATCGCAGGGCCAACACAGATAGACAGACAACATTCACACTCACATTCACACACTAGGGACCGTTTAGTGTTGCCAATCAACCTATCCCCAGGTGCATGTCAGTGGGCGTGGGAGGAAGCCAGAGTACCCGGGGGAACCCACGCAGTCACGGGGAGAACATGCAAATTCAACACAGAAAGATTGGATCGAACTCAGGACTACTCAGGACCTTCGTATTGTGAGGCACATGCACTAACCCCTCTTCGACCGTGCTGCCCTACCCTATATATAACTAATAATTAATCTAGTCAGATATGAACAATTTGTGAAAGTTGGACTCCTACCTTGTTTACTTCCGTGCCAACCTCCTTAAAGTTATGTAATCAAACAGCAATATCAAGCAGCTTAAATGCGCCTAACATGGATAAGCGTGGAGATACGGTTTTACATGGGGGTGTAATTCAGATTTTTTTATAGAGCATGGACATTTTTTTATACTATCCACAAATTGTTTTGTGTTGTGGTAGGTGTGACCATGTCTCTTGATTCCATTTTTTTGTACCATGACTAGGGAAGGTTGTTTGCAGTGGGTCATATGAATAATGCTGCACAGTGTAAATGCATTGTAAGTGGTCATGAGCCTGAATTATTAAAGTTTTCCGCTAGATGGTGACAAAGCAGCAGCATAAAAGGCGCCTTTTAAAAATCATTTGAAATCTTCTTTCGGAAAAATTTTGTGTAAAAGTCATAACGTCTTGTGAGCCAAATTGAAGAAGCCGGTGGGATGCAAATGGCCCACGGCCCGTAGTTTAGTCACTGCTATAAGTCATGTTGACGATTCTTAAAAATCTTTTTTTTTGATGTGATGAATATTTCACAGTAGGAATATTTTAGTGAGTGTTGGGTGTTTTCTATTTTACTCCCCAATGCACTTACTCCAGATGGAACCTCGCAAGGTGGTAAGACATGCGTCTGTGCTGTTTGACACTGCTCTTTGCGTAGGTTCAGGTATGGTTTTCAAAGAAAAATCTAAAACCGATTTAACTGTCCGATTTAGGTAAGTGTTAGTGGGCAAGCGGTAAATTCACTGCAAAGAGGATCATTTAGTTTCAGTCTTATTTAGCTGTAAAAACAGCCTTTTATCGCATCCTTCAACAATAATGTCCAGACCATTGTATACTCCATGCGTTTGTGTGTGCTTCTTAGAGCAGAATCCATGCAGGGTTGTGAGGGCCAGCAAATGCTGATCCCTTACTTCTCCTCTAAGGCCTCTGCTGTTAGTTGCCTGGCAACGCTTGTTTTTCAGAACGGGAGGCATTCATTTTTCTCATAAACAAAAAAATAATATTAAAAAGGTTGAGAAGAAACTGCTACATTGCACGTGGTAAAATACCACTCAAAGTTGTCACTGTATGCAGTACATAACAGAGCTCAGAACTGCTAAATAAATGACCATTGTCTTCAAGTTTAGTACATTGATGTTGTGATGCACAAGACATACAATAAGGATAATACCACAAAGACATTCAGTATTTTTTGTAGTGCATCGGAAGAGTTTTACCAATTAAGAAATATATTTGAAGTAAAATATATACTACTTGTATACAACTGCCATTTGTTTGTAAACAAGACTACACGTCATAGTATTACAGTACTGAGGATATTCATGAAAACTTACTACAGGTATTACTATACATCTGAGTCAGCATTTTGTCAACGGATATACATTAAATGATTGCACATACTACAATCGGTTCAATTTACATGTTGTAACTCCTTCAAAATGAATTTGAAAATTGCTCTAACTGTAAGTTTTGTTATACTAGAGATGTTCTGATTTAAAGTTGAATGCTGCCGATTCCGATAACAATCACCAATGAGTCACATATGCCGATACAACTCACATGCATTAACTGTAAATGTTTAAATTACATGTTAGTTATTAATAGTGCTATTGACAGTTTAACAAAAATACTTACATGTGTTACCATTGATAACGACATCCCTAATTCATGGATTGATCCGCGCTACCGTGTGGTGTGCTGGCTGTGACAAGTTGTTGTTATATTATTCTCCCGGTCGACTCTTCATAATCTATTTCTTAATTTCCTGTTGATATCTGCTCACTTTCTGCTGCAACATGATTACAACTACACCTCTTGAACTTTATTGAGCACTTAATTATTGGTGTGGTTTCAAGCTAGCATAGCGGTTGGCTTTGTACAGAGGTGTCAAACTTGTTTTCATGGAGGCAGAGCCGGCCCAAGGCATAAGCGAACTAAGCGCTTGCTTAGGGCCCCGCGGCCACCAAGGGGCCCCCAAAAGCAATCAACAAAAAATGTTTATTTTTTATTTTTTGAGTTGTACCCAAATCTTTGGGTAGCTCTGCGGATAGCCTGCACTCTTCCTGTGACTGTTGCACCTGCAGAGGGGAGCTTTTCCAAGCTCAAATTAATAAAAAAACTTCTTGAGATCTTCCATGGCTCTAGAAAGACTGAGTGGACTGGCAGTGATTAGTATTTATAACAAAGTCGGTCATCAGATTTCTTACAGCGATGTCATAAATGACTTTGCCTCCAGAAAAGCCAGGAAGGACAGGTTTTAAGGAGTGGGTGGAGTGGTGTGGGTGGTGAAGAACAGAGGAACAAAACTGTGATGTGATGGTCAAATGTGTGAATTAAGGGAGTTTATTTTGATTTTTTTCCCCCAAATTTTTGCACATCGTTATGAACATTTACATAGTTTTAATATGTAGTAACTTTGTATTTGTTTATAAACCGCTATGTTACCTTGTTTCTGGTAACTCTGTTCATTAATAATTTTTAAGTATTTGCTTGATATTTAATTTAATTATGTTGGTTTTTGTACAATTGAATTTGTTCCTTTTGATATACATTTAAGTGATATTATTGTTGCACTTTATTGTTTTTCTTGCACTACAAATTATTTTTACACATTGCTGTTTCAGGTTTTTGTCACCAAAAATAATAAAGTGAATCAGAATCAGCTTTATTATGTTTAACACACATGGAATTTAACTTCAGTATACTGCGCTCTCTTTGTACAAAGTAAACATTAACATTATGAACAATTAACTAAACATATAAACTAGTAATTAAAGACTAATATGTACAAGACTGATGAGACAAGATGACACTTTTACTGTAAATACATAGCTTTATCACTTGGACTGTTCAACCCCAGGCCACTCTTGTAGCTGAATGTTTTCTACATTTTAAGATTAGGCACCATATGTGGCACTCTGGACATTCATTCGTTCATTCATTGATATTATTTATGTTCTAAACTGGGCCACCCCCATATCTTTATAAATGACATGTCATTTGTAAAGACATGCCAGGCTGACAATAGGATCATGTAAACAACACTGCCAGGGCCGAAATGAGTTTATAATAGGTGTGTGAATGATCAACAATCAATATTATTGGCAGAAATAGAGGGCCCCAAAATCAACATTTGCTTAGGGCCCCATGGAGGCTTGGGCCGGCACTGCATGGAGGGCCATATCACTGTCATGGCTGCCCTCAGAGGGCCGCTTGTAACAGTGAATGTAAGAATATAAAAGTATAATCGCCTCATTATACTATTGCACAATTGCCTTTGCATTTGGTTATTTGATTTGTGTACGTACAAATTGATGGATAACTTGCTTTGAAATCGTAAGTCCAGGTGACAAGCAGATATTTAAGTACTTATTGTTATTTTTCCAAACTATAATACGGTATATAATCAATAAGGGTGTTAAAAAGGTTTTTTTTTTTATCACATCAGAATACCAAATTTTATTAATCTCGTAAATTGATGACTAATTTTCCAAAATGACAAATTATCTTAAAAAAATATTTGACTTACTTGTTGCGCGTATATGTCACACGTCAGCAACCACAAGGAGGATTTGTAATCTGCAAGCTATTTTGTTAAGGTTTGATTGATTGATTGATACTTTTATTAGTAGACTGCACAGTACAGTACATATTCCGTACAATTGACCACTAAATGGTAACACCCGAATAAGTTTTTCAACTTGTTTAAGTCGGGGTCCACGTTAATCAATTCATGGTGATGTTATTATGATACCAAATAATGCATTGCAAATATCAGTTTGAATCGAGAACCGTGTTGAATCGAGCATCGATAATGAATGAAATCCTCACTCCAAGAATCGGAATCGAATGGCGAAGTGCCCAAAGATTCACACCAACAACAATTGAGTATTTGTTGCATGAGCAAATAATATCAACGTTTAAAACATACGGAATTTCCTGTATTACATACATTTTTTCCAGGCTTTTGCGGGCCACGTTAAACAACGTGTCGGGCCGATTCTGGCCCCCGGGCCTTGAGTTTGACACATATGGCTTAGTAGCATGCCTGCTCTTGGCTTGTGCTCAGTGTGTAACATGTTTAGCATCGTCCTCCAGTGATAAAGTTACATGATAATGATACTGGGGGCAATAAGAAATGCAGTTTATATGCTCCGATGAAGGTGTTTTTTATTAGCTCAGGGGAGCAGCACCACTCTGTGTATGGAGACACATAATTAGCTGCCATCTTTTCAGCCAGCGTACTCGAAATACATATAGTATGAACCAGATGGGATCGGTGTTTGTGCATTGAAAGGTATTATTCAGCAATGGTAAATACTTGTTTTTTATACAGACATTGTCATAGTTGATCGTCACATCCTTAGTTACTACACATATTGAACTAATCAAAATAAGAGTTGGCCCATCTCAGACAACTTTATTTCATTTTTGTACAAGGTTCCTTAAGACAAAGACGACTCATTTGAATGACAGGACTGAAACAATGTTATTATAATGGTAGATGCGTTATATTTGTATGGCGCTTTTCTACCTTCAAGGGACTCAAAGCGCTTTGACACTACTTCCACATTCACCCATTCACACACACATTCCCACACTGATGGTGAGAGCTGCCATGCAAGGCGCTAACCACGACCCGTCAGGAGCAAGGGGGAGTGTGTCTTGCCCAAGGGACGTGACGAGATTGGTAGAAGGTGGGGATCGAACCAGGAACCCTCAGGTTGCTGGCAAGACCACGCTCCCAACTCTGCCACGCCGTCCCCTATAATGTTGATACTAAGTACATTACAGTGATTCTCCAAAAAACAACAACAAATGAACAAAATAAAATGGAGGTCACAGGACTGTGCTGAGATTTTAATAAATGTTATGAAAAAGGGAGTTTTTTTGGGTTGGTGCACTAATTGTAAGTGTAGGGTCCCTGGTTCAAATCCCACCTAGTACCAACCTCGTCACGTCCGTTGTGTCCTGAGCAAGACACTTCACCCTTGCTCCTGATGGGTGCTGGTTAGCGCCTTGCATGGCAGCTCCCTCCATCAGTGTGTGAATGTGTGTGTGAATGGGTAAATGTGGAAGTAGTGTCAAAGCGCTTTGAGTACCTTGAAGGTAGAAAAGCGCTATACAAGTACAACCCATTTATCATTTATTTATATTGTATATTTTTATGCTGATTTAATGAAAAAAAAAAACTAAAAACGTTTTTTTTCGTGTTTTTTTTCAATTAAAAAATAAAAATAAAAAAATCATAGAAAATTATTTTGCGGCCCGGTGGTTGGGGACCACTGTGCTAGGGCAATGGTTCTCAAATGGGGGTACGCGTACCCCTGGGGGTACTTGAAGGTATGCCAAAGGGTACATGAGATTTTTTAAAATATTCTACGAATAGCAACAATTAAAAAATCCTTTGTAAATATATTTATTGAATAATACTTCAACAAAATATGAATGTAAGTTTATAAACTTTGAAAAGAAATGCAACAATGCAATAGTCAGTGTTGACAGCTAGATTTTTTTTTGTGGACATGTTCCATAAATATTGATTTTAAAGATTTCTTTTTTTGTGAAGAAATGTTTAGAATGAAGTTCATGAATCCAGATGGATCTCTATTACAATCCCCAAAGAGGTCACTTTAAGTTGATGATTACTTCTATGTGTAGAAATCCATCCATCCATCCATCCATTTTCTACCGCTTATTCCCTTTTGCGGTCGCGGGGCCGCTGGCGCCTATCTCAGCTACAATCGGGCGGAAGGCGGGGTACACCCTGGACAAGTCATCACCTCATCGCAGATGTGTAGAAATATTTATTTATAATTGAATCACTTGTTTATTTTTCCAACAAGTTTTTAGTTATTTTTTACCCCTTGACCACTACAAATGAGCAATATTTTGCACTGTTATACAATTTAATAAATCAGAAACTGATGACATTGTGCTGTATTTTACTTCTTTATCTCTTTTTTTCCAACCAAAAAATGCTTTTCTCTGATAAGGGGGTAGTTGAATTAAAAAAATGTTCACAGGGGGTACATCACTGAAAAAAGGTTGAGAACCACTGTGCTAGGGCATCAAACTATTTGAGTATTTATCGACATAAGTGAGAGGTTTTACTCTAAACACACAACGTTGTGTTAAACCTCACAAGTTTAATCTGGAACAATATGTTTTTAACATACCATTTGTTTCATGGTCTTATTACGAGCTCTGCGTGTGTGCAACATTATTGCCATCTTGTGTTGGAGGCTCATTATCCAAATGCGGCAATATTACCACCTGTGTGTCTACTCCCAGGCTATCATGGTGCTCCAGATGCCTCTGGGATGAATGCCAATTGTCTTTTTTGATTACGCAATGTAGACACAGCTAATCAGACACAAACATTTAAAGGAAACACACTTGGTCTGCTATCTTCCACTTAGTATGATGGTACAGTTTTGAGTTAAACTAAACATGTTTTTATTACCAGCAAATGACTTAATGGGGAAGCAGCATTCCGTACATGCATCATTTATAAATTACGTAGAGAAACGCTTCTGACAATATGTAATTTATATAACTCGGCACATGAACCCAGGTGAGCTGTTTTTTTCTCTAGGGATGGTGTTCACATGTATTCAAGCAGCAGTGTTTAACCACGTGCATGTATATGTATTGTGCACAGCCCATGCCTGTGCACAGAATCACTCTTTTTTTTGCAAGCGTGAGAATGTGTAAAAGGAACAGCAGCAACAACACAAACAACTAAATACTATCAAGCACGGGTGCCCAAACTTTTTGCCTCCAAAGGCCAAAGTGCAAATGTGTTGATGGTCTGTGGTCTAATCTGTGATTTTCACAAAACAACAGCACCACCAGGGAGGAATTTAGTCCAATACCAACAAATACTATTCAGTTAATATGCAACTCTGCATGTTTTATGTACATTTTGAACCTCAAAACTTTCAAAAAGGTCTGATTTTTGCCATTTCCAGATGTTGTTCTGAAACCAGTTCCTCCTAGATTTTTCATCTGATCGCTTTCAAATTTTCATTATAGGATGTGGCAACCAAGATTATCCTGTTACGTAGAGTGTTAAATTCAAACACAGCTAGTTAACCTGTAAAAAAAAAAAAAAAGACAAATTTTTCTATAAATCACCATAATTTTACTTTAAAATTGACCGTTTTTTTATTTATTTATTTTTTACACCAATTACTGTAAATTGAAAAACTATACCACTGTTGTTTTTATGTTAAAATTTGAGTGACTGAGCTGCCAGTTTTTTTTTTTTACCGTAAAATTATTGGGCTTTTTTTTTTGTGTATTTGTCAAAGTTAGTTAATGATGAACCCCAAGATGCAGAGAAGGAGGCAGTCAATGAGCAAGAAAACATGATTCAATTAAAACTAAACAAGTACAAACAAAAAGCACGCACGTGGGCGGAATAACAAACTAAGGGAGCTAGCACTGGGAGCTAGAAAACAAAAATGAACTTTAACATGGAAGTTGGTGGGTAGCAAACAGAACAACTGAAAACAACTAATGGCTAACAAAAACAGCTTACTGCTACGACGACCAGGACAAAATGTAGCACAACAGGTAGTAGCTGTAACGATGTCAGACAAGACAGGTTGCAAAGACACGAGAACAACTTGTGGCAAGACAATACAATAATCCAGCAACTGACACAAGACAAAGCAGGTGCAAATAGGAGAGGGCTGATTGGTGACAGGTGTGGCCAGGTGCTAATCAGCTGCAGCTGAGTGAGAACACAGCACTCAGGGAATAAGACAGGAAGCTGACAAAATAAGAGCACTTGACAGGAACTAAGGACAGGAAATACTAAACACAGAGGAGAAACTAAAACACAAACAAACTGTCAGTGGCAAGCCTGACAGTATTACTATAGGTAGAACAATAGTGGCACCGTTATATCTTGTCTGCAAAACTCTGGCGACTGAGCTGCTACTTTTTTTTTCACCGTAAAATCTATATTCTCTGTTTTTACAGTGCATTACTTTAAATACCAAATTGGTACCACTGATGATTTTACGAATAATGTCTGACGACTCAGCCATTACGTTTTTACTGTATAATCTACTGACATTTTTTTTTTTACAATGTAGCCTTGCACACATGCCATCAATGATTGTGCAGCCTGAAAGAGGTCAATATAGATATGCATCACATTTGGTAGACACAATGGGCCACATTTTTGGGAGTCCTTGCTATAGAGCAGTGGCGTCAAACTCGTTTTCATTGAGGGTCACGTTGCAGTTATGGCTTTGAAAAGATTGCCTATGCACGATTGCCAGTGCGTTCGAGTATTATACATATATTTTTAATGTAAACTGTAAAAAAAAAAATCTGAAGATTTTGCTGGAAAAAACTTGTAGCTCTGTTGCCAGAATTTTATCATAAAATGTGCGTTTTTTTTGTTTGTTTGTTTTCTTTACAGCATATTAATGTTCATGGAAACATTATACGTTTTTTTTTTTTTTATAACAGTAACATTTTGGCAACTGAGCAGCCATTTTTTTAAACGGTAAAATTTATGGTTGTTGTTTTTCCAATGTATTACTGTAAACAAAAAACGGAACCGTTGTTTTTTTGTACAGTAAAAAACATCTGAACTTATATCGATTAACGCGATATTTCGCGGGTTTGTCTCCGTGCGATATAGAACATGACTACAATGTAATATTCTAGTATATCAATGTTTAGTATAGGATCTCACGCAGTTGTTTTTAGCTGCGGGCATTACACTACAGGCTCTTCCCACTCCTTTTTCTGTCTCCTTCTCACAGACAGCAAGCGCACAAACTTACACACGTCACATACTGTCAGGTCATACGTCACATACGTAAACGCCCTGGTGTAGCAGATCGGTAGCAGCGTGGCTAACGTTAGCTGTGATGCTAGCGGAGTGTTGCTAGTGGTAATATGAGTGAAAGAAGGTGCGAATCTGGTAACAAATGAAGAAAGAATTCCCAAGAAAAACAGCAGGGGGTCCATCGTCTGGTGGTGGTTCGGCTTCAAGCGGGAAAATGTCGAATAGACAACGATAATTTGTCAAGTGTGGGGTACAAGCGTTGCAATAAAAGTATCATTACTGCTAATATGTAGCATCAATTGAAAAGTCACCTGCTAATAACTGTTTAATAAATACAGTTTTGGTCAATTGACATAGTTTTGATTTCCTTCTCTGCATGAAAGTTTAAAATGAGCATATATTAATGCAGTATAAACAAGAATGTTTTAATGTAGACGCATAGAAACACCATACTGCTGTGATTATAGGTATAAAGTGTTCATTCAAGGCTAAGGCAAAATATCCCGATATAGACCATATGTCGCGATATGGCCTAAAAATATCGAGATATATATCGCGTATCGCGATATGGCCTAAAAATATCGAGATATTATAAAAAGGCCATATCGAACTGAACTGAACTGCCAGTTTTTTACTGTAAATTCAACTGTCATTTTTACAGCGTACAATTTGATGAAAACTTGCTTCAACATCATTAGTCAAGCAGATATTTAAGGATTTATTTAAATTCTATCGAAATGTATCGCCATATAATATTTGTTGCATCATTGGATATTATTAAAGTATGCAGTGCATGTATTTTTCCTGTCAAAAGGGTGATAGATAGAAAAGTAAAGTACTTAATTGAAGCATATTAGGTCCAGGTTTTTGCAGACCACATACAATGATGTGGCTGGCCAGAACTGGTCCCCGGGCCATGAGTTTTACACATGTGCTATAGAGCAGTGGTCCCCAACCTTTTTTTTTTATCCGTGGACCGGTCAACGCTTAATAATTTGTCCCGCGGCCTGGGGGTGGGGGTCCTCTTTTCTTAATTTATTTATTTAGTTTTTTTTTTTCTTCTTTGTCATGAAAAAGGGACGTTTTTGTCATGAAAAAGGGAGTTTTTTGTAGTTGGTGCACTAATTGTAAGTGTATATTGTGTTTTTATGTTGATTTAATAAAACAATTAAAAAAAAAAATTAAAAATTTTTTTTTTTTTTTTTTTTTAATTTGGCCCGGTGGTTTTAGGACCACTGCTATAGAGGATACAAATAAAGTAATTGCTTTTTTTTTTGCATTTGCAGAGGATTTGCCTCAACACAAGGTGTAGTTTTCAAAGTAAATAGATAGTAGCCCGTAATACAGCACACTGTACAAGATGGTTGCAATTCATAAACGCCTCCTTGCCTCAGAGATGTAAATGGTGAAGAACAAATCTGTCTTTCTCATATGGTAATGTTCGCAGTCATGAATTCACTTGTTACTTGCTGCAGGGTTTATGCTGCCTCCATCATTTCAGCATAGCTGTCTCTGCTCCGGTCGCTAGCGGCTACATGAGGAAATCTGCTCATGCACTCAACTTGCAGATATCTCTGTCAACACTGGCAGTGATTTATTGGAGTACATTGGCATCTTTATCGTGGAAAGCAACCTATTGGACATTCAATTCAAAATTAGAGCTAAAATCGTATTATTTTGAACAAGATACATAAATCATTGGTCTGTGAGACAAACTTTCTATTTTCCATTATATTTTTCTAATACTTTTTATTATCTGTAAAATATTTTTGGAAAAATCTTAGTAAAGTATCACTGAATTTAATGCTTGTTTCGATGTTTGAATGGCAGTTTGATATCAGTTTACATTACACTTCTAAAGGGATGGACCTTTCACATTTGAACAGACACGATACCAATATCCAGTACTGTAACAATGAATCAGCGATAACATTTTTTATACTTTTATGTGTGTCTGGAATAGGGTTGCAACTAACGACTATGTTGATAGTCAATTTGTCATCGACTATCTTAACTTTGTTTTGTCGACTAATTGGTTTATGAAGCGTACTCATGTTCAGTGGCTCTAAATTAGCCATTGACTTCTTAATTCAGTTTGAGATGTTTTTAGGCCTGTGCTTATGAACAAGGGATAAGACTAAATCATTTTTACACGTTTATTTATACTGTAACTAGGCTGTCACAAAAATAAAACAACTATGAAACGTTTTTTTTTTTTAAAAGCAAGGACAATTTAATAAACTCAATGTACAGACCTGTATCAATAATTAATTATTAACATGTTATGGTTATGGTTAGAGTTTATTTCGAATATGCATACAATTACACATTTCCAGTTTTGTCATTCTAATCTGTTCGAAATGAAGTAGGAAGAAGCAAAGTTTATTTAATCCTACCCTTTTCCATTCCTTAACAATTGCAAACTGTCATGACTTGACTTGGACATGGATTGTGTGTGCTCCTTCGACGCAGAGGGATTACGGGATTACAGGACGAGCCAGGCGTGAATTAAGGTACATGTTTGTTTTTATTAATACTCAAATTACAAAAAAAAAGGCAAAACAAAAAGCGCGCTCGATGGCGGATACTATAGTAAAATTTAGAACAAAAACAGCACAGTGGCAATACTATCTACAAACAAACAAAAGATACTATCAAAGACATAAATACAAACAAAAACTTACATGGCGTGGATTAATCGAAGAGCATGGCATGAAGTACGAAAGGCAATGATAGTTAGAATGGCATGGGTAATGAAAGTTAATGTTCCCAGACTGATGGACAGAAAGAAATTGACTTAAATAGTGGCTGTGAATAATTAGGATCAGGTGCGGGACTGAGGGCATGGGCGTGACTAGAAGGGCAAGGTGAAAAGCAATGAGTTGTCATAGTAACAAAACAAACCAGGAAAAGAAAAAAACGGAACAAGAGTCCAGAAAACAAAACAAAACATGATCAAACATAAAACCAGATTTACAGACGTGACACTAAAACTTTTGTTCACTTCCTGTTCTCAATTTATTCACAATATACTCCATAAATAATAATATAAACAACAAACAAATAAAAAACAACTATTTAATATTACATATTGAAGTAATTTATATTTCGTATAATAAGATTATCAATAAGTTTGAAAAGTACCGAAAAGTGTCAAAAATAATTTTGGTATCGGGACAACATTAATGTACTGTAGTAACAATATTTATTATGTATCATATTTTAAGCATTACCGTAACTTCTTTCCTTTGTGCATTGAATAATAGCAGTAGCTACTTCAAAAACAGCATAACAAGCACGTTTTGTGTTTGCCACCACTACAATTTGGCAGACTTCTTAAGAGCCTTGTAGTGTTATCATGTCACACTATTGCTAAATGTTTCAAATAAGAACATAACACACTCAGTTATAATCTCTGCTCTCACTAGGATGTCGACTGATGGAGTGTTGTATCTTTCAGCACTTTCTTTCTGTCTTCCTAGCGATGTTGTCAGGTCTTATCAACTGCTTCAGTCATTCCAGATTTTTAGCGTAGCGGTGGCATTTCAAAGATAACTTCTCGACTTTGTGCCAAAGCCTTCTATGATACAAATGTATGATCTGTAATCTAGTATTACTTTTTATGGACTCATTGGCGATGCCTCAGCCATTGGAGCAGTATGAGCATGGCTGTCGGTGTTAGTTTTTATGATAAAAATGTCGCTATAGCTTGGTTTGTATGCATGTGAACGGAGGTTTATTGCCGGTTTTGGGATTCTTTTTAGAGGACTTTATCGGTGGAATAGATGAATCTCCATTACCTGCGTTGTTAGCTGCCTCATGCTAACAGTTTTTCACTATTTAGCATGCACAGAGAAGAGAAAGACATGCGTGTCTCTGCCTTACATAAGGATTGTGAACGATAAATGGCAACATTTACCAAAAAAGTGCAATTAAACTTTAATACTTTGCCTTTACAGTTATTAAAGGTTTAATAATGGACATAGTGTGACATTAGAATATATATTTTTATTTTTGTTATATTCTAAACCTCAACTGCACATTTTTTTACTTTGTTTCTTTTTTTATTCAGATCTACTCAACTATTTGCTGCTGGTTATTGCAATGTAGTTTGGTTTACACTTTCTAGGAAAGAACCAACAATGTTTACAACAGCTGGGAAATATGCTTCTATTTTGAGAAAAAATAATAACCAGTCACACAAGTAAATAATTTTGATAAGGAGAATTATTCAGTGTGATTCATTACTCTTTGTTTACTGGTGGAATTGATTGAGTTCTGATAAAAGTGCTGCTAAGGTGATGCTTCCATTCTTTAGTTTTCAAACTTGCAGTAAGCTTGTAGCTGCTGTCCTGTGCTCGATGAATCAATTTTAAGATTCGCACAATAGATCTGCGAGGATACATGCCTCCAATACAGTAATACCTCAATTTAGTAGCTTAATTGGTACTGTGACAAAGCTCTCAACTCAAAACACTGAAACACTCAAATCAACATCTCCTATTGATATGAATCAAAATAAATGGTCCTTGCCCTCCCCCAAAACAGCACAATTGCCTTTTAAAAATAAAAACTAACTTTTAGATAAAACAAATGTGTACAAAAACAAATACAGTTACAGTCTGGCAAGGTTTCTTGCAACATGACCCCACGATGCAGAGGCGGAAGGTAAAGTGAAGGTAAATTTAACAAGTATGTAGGAGACAAAATTTGGGGTTGGAGGAGCAATGTGTGTTGGTTTGTCTTTTGTTTTCAGAAGCTGTAGGTCACATGTGTCTTACTGACGAGGCTGGTTTAGGAGGCTTCCTAATTAGCAACCAGGGACAGGTATTCCCTGATAACCAATTAGAGTCAGGTGAGGGAGCCAGTGCTCAAACCAGAGGAGTGGTGTAGCAAACTGAAGCTGAAACACAAATAAGAAGGGTTGGCAGCACAAAGAGAAACAACAACACATGTTAAACACTGTTATGAATGCTCATGACATAATAGAATGTAGTAGAAACAACTGCAGTAGTTTTTGAGGGAATTTTGTAATTATAATGTCAAGTAACTCCCTTGGAGTGTGGACTTCAACAATATCTCCTTTCAGCTGCTTCTCGGTCTCTTGCACGATCAGCAGCTTTTTCATATTTTAATGGATAAATGTTCATAGTTTTTATTACTATTGGTTATTTTAGCATTCTTGGCTGGTGTTGGACTCCTTCCTTTTCAGTATGGTGCAGACTAGCATGTGATTGCCTCAAATTGCTCTGCCAAGATGATGACACGCTCAGTCATGTCTTTGATGATTTATTTTTTTAATTCAGGGAATATGATCCGCTTCTTCTTCTCAGCACTGTCTTTCACACTCACTTTGCTCTCTCACCATGCTGGGACCGATCATTAGCTGTAAGCTAATGCTAGTGAGTAAGACCAGATGTTTTGGTCGGATCTTACAGGGTTCATTCACTGTGGCATTTGCTACGCCAAATAATGGTGGGGATGCTTTGAACTCAATTTTTCGCTTGAAAATTAAAGCGTAACAATCATCAGAGAGACAGCTGAAAAACACTCTTAAGTTGAGGTACCGCTGTATTGCCAACAAAAACTGAGCAATTGAAATGGTGTGCCAACTGAGTTGATACCTTTTATTTAGCAAAAAACCCTAAATAAGGACTGTGCCATTTTAATCCTGCATTTTTAGAAAATATTTATTGAGAGTTATAATAATAATAATAATAATAATGGATTAGATTTATATCGCGCTTTTCTATTGTTATATACTCAAAGCGCTCACAGAGAAGTGGGAACCCATCATTCATTCACACCTGGTGGTGGTAAGCTACATATGTAGCCACAGCTGCCCTGGGGTAGACTGACGGAAGCGTGGCTGCCAGTTTGCACCTACGGCCCCTCCGACCACCACCAATCATTCACCAGTGTGAGCGGCACCGGGGGCAAAGGGTGAAGTGTCCTGCCCAAGGACACAACGGCATCGACCTTGATGTCAATAAGTGGGAAGCGAACCTGCAACACTCAGGTTTCTGGCACGGCCGCTCTGCCCACTACGCCATGCCGCCCCATGTTAGCTGTGCCAACATGATGTGCCAGGGGCATGGCTACTGTAGTCTTAATACACAAAACATTGCTTACTAGTAGTGTTTATGATCGTGCATGAGCCAATACTGTACTTGATTTTTCTGTTTGTGTTAAACAAAAATAAATGAGCGACAACCAATGAAATGGTTTCCACTTGCTGAGCAACAGTGTATCGAGTGATGTGTTGGATTTCAAATTGTTCTATCACGCCGTATGTAACAAGAGTCAGTTTCTTTGTCCCTCAAAACAACACTTGGCTTGTATTTTTCCTCCTGTCTCCTATGACATACCGAGAACAAGATGGCTCTCACTTATTATTTGCTATTAGAGAGAGAGAGTGTGTGTGTGTGTGTGTGTGTGTGTGTGTGTGTTCTTGTATTTCCACCCTTCTTGAGACATCAACAAGGAAAAGTACCTTCCATATGAGAATGAAATCATGGTCCCAATGCGCAGAACCATTCATCCATCCATCTACCTTCTACCGCTTCTCCCTTTCCCATTGCATCTAAGAGAGAATGTCTCATTTGCACCACAGGTGGTGATATCTATCAAAATTAGGGTGGTCCCAAAAAGAAGGGATTTTTCAAATAGACTGTGTGTCGGTTTTAAAGGTGCTCCCCCTCTGGTCAACATATGTAATGACAAGTGTGTGTGAGGAATTGAAATCCGCCCCCTTTGGCCAAAATGTATTTAGACAAAATAAATAAATAGGTATATAGAGACTGTAGAGGTTGCCCTCTGGTAGTTCCCACCACAGACTGCCGGGAATTCAGGATATAACACAGTTTTATTTTCCTTCAATGGTGCAAAGCCTGGCTTCACGGTGGCAGAGGGGTTAGTGCGTCTGCCTCACAATACGAAGGTCCTGCAGTCCTGGGTTCAATTCCAGGCTGAGGATCTTTCTGTGTGGAGTTTGCATGTTCTCCCCGTGAATGCGTGGGTTCCCTCCGGGTACTCCGGCTTCCTCCCACCTCCAAAGACATGCACCTGGGGATAGGTTGATTGGCAACCCTAAATTGGCCCTAGTGTGTGAATGTGAGTGTGAATGTTGTATGTCTATCTGTGTTGGCCCTGCGATGAGGTGGCGACTTGTCCAGGGTGTACCCCGCCTTCCGCCCGATTGTAGCTGAGATAGGCGCCAGCGCCCCCCGCGACCCCGAAAGGGAATAAGCGGTAGAAAATGGATGGATGGGTGCAAAGTCTTTTGCTTTTCAGCACAGTGTCTTTTCTGCGTCCATGTCTCTCAGCAGCACCTCCAACTCCCACTACTCGTTTCCTCACGGCCGCCGCTAATAAGGCAACAGGTGATTAGATAACAAGGCCCACCTGGGACATCTACGCATCTGTCGCTGTTTTCGAGGCCGGTCCTGACACATTCCGTTCTGCGGCAGGCCCGCAGGCCACGCCCCCCCCTCCACGGAGACAAATTGTAATAACTTAAAGTAAATAATAAAGATTAAAAACCCAACAAAAAATTCACAAAACTAAAATCTTAACTTTTTTTATATTTGCATGGTATGTATATATTTATAATTTTGTAAATACAAATCTTTATATTTCTAGAAAGGGTGGTCCTTAAGAGGTAAGCATTTTTTGGATGTCTCAAGAAGGAAGAAATACAAGAATGTGTGTGTGTGTTTGTGTGTGTGTGCGTGTATGGTGACCGTGTTAAGGTGCTACCACACTGTCTGCTCTCCGTCAGCCTCGGTTCCCTCGGGCATCAGTGTTTTCCTCACGGCTCCACTCGACTCTATCAACATGCCTCCACAGAAGCGCCAAACCCCGAATAACACCACCATTTGTAATTGTTTTGTGTGCGTGACTGTGTTTGAAGAAAACATTCTCCGGCCGATGCTGCTTAGCTCCTTCTCCGATGGGTTTTTCCTCATGCCTTGCTGCGTTGTGGTTGCGTTTTCTAACAGTGGAATGGAATGGTGTGCAATTTGCTGAGTTTGTTTATTTAAAAGGCTCTTAATTCATCAATAGCGTCCCAGACCTGCCACATCTGTATACAGCTCACTACAAGGCATGCCAGGCAGCAACAGTTTACAGCAAAAAAAAAAAAACCCTTCAAAAGCCAATATGTTACTCACATCCCTTGAGATATATTTAAAACACAGTTTTAATTGGTTGGAATAATATTACACTGTACAAACACAGGGTGCAAAAATGTAGGTATTACATGAACATGGTGCTCAATGCTCAGTGTGTAGTCAAGAGAAACAAGAAAACACCAGAAAAATAACAGTGTCAAAGATGGATGGATAGATATGGTTATGTTGTTTTCCATTAATTAAAAACAGCCAGCAACACTGTTTGTTACACTAATTCACTTTTGGAGCCTTAGAAAACTAGATGTTACCAACCTATGTCTTCTCGGATGAGAGGTGAAATGTCTTCTATAACTCTCGTAGGTGAACCCTTATAGGCACTGATTTTATAGTTTAACACCTCTTTGTGTGCAATTTTTTTACTTTCCACCCACAGTTTGAATGCATCTGTATACCGTATTTCCTTGAATTGCCGCAGGGCATATTGTATAGTAGGCGCCTGCCTTGAATTACTGCCGGGTCAAACTCGCTTCCCAAAAATATTAGCGCATGCTTAGTATTACCGCCTGGTCAAACTCGTGACGTCTCGAGTGACAATTCCCTCTGTCATCATTTTAAAATGGAGGAGGCTGATTTCAATATCGGTAATTTGAAATCGCATAAAGGGAAGAAGATTAAGAGCTATTCAGTAGGGTTTGAGGTCCTAGCTTACATCACACTCAAATTTTTACTGCATACCTTTGGTAAGTGCCGGAGTGAGAACAGTTTTTAAAATAGTTAGCGCATGCTTACTTTTACCGCTTGCCTTTGGTAAGCGCAGGGGTGAGAAGAGGTTTTAAGTTAATTAGCGCCCCGGCGGCAATTCAAGGAAATATGGTATGTGGGGCGGCATAGCTCGGTTGGTAGAGCGGCCATGCCAGCAACTTGAGGGTTGCAGGTTCGATTCCCGCTTCCGCCATCCTAGTCACTGCCGTTGTGTCCTTGGGCAAGACACTTTACCCACCTGCTCCGAGTACCACCCACACTGGTTTAAATGTAACTTAGATATTGGGTTTCACTATGTAAAGCGCTTTGAGTCACTAGAGAAAAGCGCTATATAAATATAATTCAATTCACTTCATATGTAAATAGTATGATATTTAATATTTAAACAGTGCATTCATTCTCAGGACTGGACTGCTCCTTACCTCATTTTGCACTATTTTTATTTTCTTTCCTTCCCATATTTTGCACACTGATACTGGAGTTGCTTTTAATCTCATTGTACCTGTGTATAGTGACAATAAAAGGCATTCTATTCTATTCTATACATGTCTGGACACTAAATCAGGTTTTTTTGCCCCTAAGTCACGCCGATCGAACATGTCTAAAAGCTCCAAAGTGCTTCAAATCTGATCTTTTCCTATCAGATTTGGGCCTCTTCAGCAGGTAGTCCAAATCCAATTGGAATCTGATCTTTTCAAATGTAACTGGAGGCCGAAAGGCAATGGGAACTGTTTGTGACTTTTACGTCATCTTTGGGTAAACTACGTAATTCTTGTGCGCAGCACGATCACTTTCCTTTTTTGCAATTCTCTTCTTCCTCCTCCTGCAGTTGCTTTCCAACATGTCCTCTACCCAGCCACCGCACGGACTCAACAACACGCTGATCTGTGGCGTCCATCTTTTCTTGTTTAGTAACAGCTTCCTCATTTATGGATTCCACTGTTTTGTCAAAATGATCCACTTTGTCGAAAAAAAATTGATTTACGCTGCTGCCACGTCAAAAAAATTATACCTTAAGTTTCAAAACGCCGATTTAGATATCAAATGAAATATATAATAAAATAATCACTTATTTGTAACGCCAGTGCACATGGACACAATTAATTGTAATACAAGCCTATCCGGAATAAAAACATGTAAACTGTGTTCTGGCCTGATCAAACACATTTGGATGAAAATTTCCTTCCAATCGAAACGGGTGGTTTATGCCGACACTCATTCAAATTGGAGAGCATGTAAACATTTTTTTCCAACGTTTGGGTCGAAATTATTCTCACTGCACATGTCTTTGACATCAGCTTTCGTTTGTTTGACTAAACCGGATATCCTCAGAATGAAGCGATTGTATTGTTGCTGTCTCATTACAGCAAACTGCTAGTTTCAAGCAGGAACACAGAACATCATAACATGAAGACACGCGGCAATCAGTACACATGTCAACATGGAGGGTACACAACAGCTCCGTTTCAAAAAGAGAGGTCAAACAAAAGTAGCGAACAAAAGGAAAAATAAATAAACAAATAACGTTACAACATTGGACAAGTAGATATACACAGTCATGTCTATTTACAGCGGAATTCACTGCTTCTTCTTCTTATACATCCGTTTACAGTAGGTGCTGCGCATGTCAAAATTAATTATTCAAATTTAAGGTGTAAAGCATGAAAATGCATGTAAAAATCAGATTTTTTTTCCAAAGTCCATGTGCACCGTAACATTCTAATCTGAAATATGATCAGATTGAATCAATTTTGCCCATCTACACGTGGCTAGTGATAAATCCACTCTTCACCTACAAGACTGATCAACTTTTGATCAACGTCCTTTGTTTTCATTTTATGATCAAACTGCTCGTGCAAGTGATATCGCGGCCACATTTGGGTAAGTGCGCGTTTATACTGGAATCTGATTAAGATCCCATTTTACTTACAGTGTAAAGAGTCGGCTGGAAACAATCAGGTTTAGGAAAAAATTTGATTTGGGCCACTTTGGCCTGCAATGTAAACATAGTCGAAGAGAAACTGAACCGTCCAGATGCGATTGACTTAACATCCTGGGGAATACAATGACCTTGATGAATGTGAACATTTTAGACATTTTAGAGCAATATAACAACAATGGCTGTGGCCGCAATGAAATATGGATGCAGCCTGACCAGAATGTTCTCTTACGTTCCCTCAGGTCTGGATGACTGTCTTCAGCAGTATGTGAAGAGTTTTGAGCGGGAGCTGATGGGTGGAGAGCAGCTTCTCCACATCACCCATCAGGAGCTGGAGGAGTTGGGGGTCACCAGGATAGGACATCAGGAGCTCATTCTGGAAGCTGTTGACCTTCTCTGTGCACTGGTCAGTCACTCTTTCCTCATCATCATGTTAGTCTTTTGTGCATCACCTGTATCTTTCTGCAGTAGCATCATAACAAACAAACACGCCTCCAAGTGACAATAATCTGGCGTGTTGGTCAGCTTCAGGGGCATGGAAAGTTGTCCGTCATCAGCATAACTGTGATAGCTAGTACCGTATGTGCGTATGGTGTCACTGAGCGGTAGCATGTAGATGCTGAAGAGTGCAGGACCAAGAACCAAACCTGGTGGAACTCCGCATTTTACCTTAACATACTCCAAGGTTATGTTGTTGTGGGAGTGAGATAGTGTCAGTAAGACAGGATTTAAACTTGTCTTGTCTCATAGTATTGTTAGTGTAGAGGAGTTTTTCTTGTTTTTGTTTATAGAGTATTGTTCTTGTATTACCGTATTTTTCGGACTATAAGTCACAGTTTTTTTCCATAGTTTGGCCGGGGGTGTGACTTATACTCAGGAACGACTTATGTGTGATATTACCAACACATTACCGTAAAATATCAAATAATATTATTTAGCTCATTCACGTAAGAGACTAGACGTATAAGATTTCATGGGATTTAGCAATTAGGAGTGACAGATTGTTTGGTAAACGTATAGCATGTTCTATATGTTATAGTTATTTGAATGACTCTTACCATAATATGTTACGTTAACATACCAGACACCTTCTCAGTTGGTTATTTATGCGTCATATAACGTACACTTATTCAGCCTGTTGTTCACTATTCTTTATTTATTTCTAAATTGCCTTTCAAATGTCTATTCTTCGTGTTGGGTTTTGTCAAATACATTTCCCCAAAAAATGTGACTTATACTCCAGTGTGACTTATACATGTTTTTTTCCTTGTTTGTTATGCATTTTCGGCAGCTGCAACTTATACTCCGGGGCGACTTATACTCCGAAAAATACGGAATATTGTTTATAGGGCTGTGAATCTTTGGGTGTCCCGCGATTCGATTCAAATATCGATTCTTGGGGTCACGATTCGATAAAATATAAATTTTTATGATTCGATTCTCAATTCAAAAACGATATTTTTCCGATTCAAAACGATTCTGTATTCATTCAATACATAGGATTTCAGCAGGATCTACCCCAGTCTGCTGACATGCTAGCAGAGTAGTAGATTTATTTAAAAAAGCTTTTATAATTGCAAAGGACAATGTTTTATCAACTGATTGCAATAATGTAAATTAGTTTTAACTATTAAACGAACCAAAAATATGACTTATTTTATCTTTGTGAAAACATTGGACACAGTGTGTTGTCAAGCTTATGAGATGCAATGCAAGTGTAAGCCACTGTGACACTATTGTTCTTATTTACAATTTTTATAAATGTCGAATGATAATGTCAATGACGGATTTTTAATCACTGCTATGCTGAAATTATAACTAATATTGATACTGTTGTTGAAAATATTCATTTTTGTTTCACTACTTTTGGTTTGTTCTGTGTCGTGTTTTTTGTCTCCTCAATTGCTCTGTTTATTGCAGTTTTGAGTGTTGCTGGGTCAGGTTTGGTTTTAGATTTGGATTGCATTGTTATGGTATTGCTGTGTACTGAATTGTTGGATTGATAAAAAAAAAAAAATAGATTTTTTAAAAATGACAATCGATTCTGAATCGCACTACGTATTCGATTCGATTCGTATTCGAATCGATTTTTTCCCCACACCCCTAATTGTTTATGTTAAATGTGGAATGAGTGAGAGGAGTTGGGCTATTATAAGCATCTGCTTCGTCCAACCTCTTTTCAAGCCTTGCATAAATATCTCTACCAAATGTAAAAAAACAACCTTTTTTTTTACCGTATTTTTCGGACTAAAGTCACGTTTTTTTTTTTGTAGTAGACTTGGCCAAACTATTAAAAAAAAAAAAAAAAAAAAAAAAGTTTCGTTTCTTTTGTTTGGCCGGGTCTCATCCCCCGCTGGACTGTGGAGAAGACTGCGACTTATAGTCCGAAAACTACTGTGGTAGTACTGTGCAGGTTTGAAATAAATATTTCAATTAAAAACAAAACAGGAAAAGGCTAAATCTGACATACCTATACGTGTTTTGATACATGCTAACAGAATGTTATGATCGACAGTATCGAAAGCAGCACTGAGAACATGGATGACGCATCAGCATCCATAGGTAGCGATAGATCATTAGTCACTTTTGCGAGGACTGCCTCAGTAGAGTGATTTGCCCTGAAACCAGATTGAAAAGTTTCACAGACATTGTTTGACGCTGAGTATTCATTTAGCTGCTATGCCACAATTTGTTTTGAAGGCTTTTCGAGATAAATGGAAGGAGGGGCACTGGGCGGTAGTTTACCAGAAGGTCAGAATCGAGGTTAGGTCTTTTGAGCAGAGGATGAATAACCACTGTTTTGAATGCGGGGGGAACAGTACCAGACAAACATGAACACGATTAGGATACGTTGATAAACAGCTGCACTTGGGTTAAAGTTGTTTTTTGTAAACATTATTTTTTTCAAAACGTCGAAGCATTTGCAACATAATGTTTAATGCGGCACTAATACTTTAGCGATAAACAAAATCAGGGCATTTCACAAAACACTTTCACTATGTGTGACTTCTATAATGATTGGCTATCAAGGTTTGGATTTCAAGATGAATAAATCTCCTGGGAAAACAAGTAAAATTATGGAATTTCTGTACATCACAGTAATTCGCCGTTACACTCAAGTTTAGACTGTTCTATGGACGTTTATGGATTTCATTTATTGTATGAAACCCTGAAATAATGATAATTCTAGGCTCCTTCACATAGCATATATAGTTGTGGTCAAAAGTTTACATACACTCGTAAAGAACATAATGTAATGGCTGTCTTGGGTTTCCAATAATTCATACAACTCTTATTTTTTTGTGATAGAGTGATTTGAGCACATACTTGTTTGTCAAAAAAAAACATTCATAATGTTTGGTTCTATTATGATTTTATTATGGGTCTACTCAAAATGTGACCAAATCTGCTGGGTCAAAAGTATACAAGTTAATATTTGGTTACATGTCCCTTGGCAAGTTTAATAAGGTGCTTTTTGTAGCCATCCACAAGCTTCTGGGAAGCTTCTAGCAATCACATGGACACAGATAATACCTTCTGGAAGAAAGTGGTCATATGAAACAAAAATTGAGCTGTCTGGCCACAATACCCAGCAATATGTTTGGAGGAGAAAATGTGAGGCCTTTATTCCCAGGAATACCAATCCTACCGTCAAGCATGGTGGTAATAGTATTATGCTCTGGGACTGTTTTGCTGCCAATGGAACTGGTGCTTTACAGAGAGTAATTGGGACAATGAAAAAGGAGGATCACCTCCAAATTCTTCGGGACAAACTAAAATCATCAGCCCAGAGGGTGGGTCTTGGGCGCAGTTGGGTGTTCCAACAGGACAATGACCCCAAATTCACATCAAAAGTGGTAAATGAATGGCTAAATCAGGCTAGAATTAAGGTTTTAGAATGGCTTTCCCAAAGTCTTGACTTAAACGTGTGGACAATGCTGAAAAAACAAGCCCATGTCAGAAAACCAACACATTTAGCCGGACTGCACCAATTTTGTCAAGACGAGTAGTCCAAAAAATTCAACCAGAAGCCTGTGGATGGCTACCAAAAGCACCTTATTGCCGTGAAACTTGCCAAGGGACATGTAACCAAATATTAACATTGCTGTATGTATACTTTTGACCCAGCAGATTTGGTCACATTTTCAGTAGACCCATAATACATTCATAAAATAACCAAATTCATGAATGTTTTTTGTGACCAACAAGTATGTGCTCCAATCACTCTATCACAAAAAAATAAGAGTTGTAGAAATTAATGGAAACTCAAGACAGCCATCACATTATGTTCTTTACAAGTGTATGTAAACTTTTAACCACGGCTGTAGATTAGACATTTTTCAAACTGGCTGACATTATTTCTTGCTGGATGTAAAAGAAAGTATTAAAATGTTGCCCCCTCTTCTTTGTAACGGTATCAAATCTCAAAGTACGATATTATTCTTGATAATGTCCCAAAAAAGTCTGTAAAATGAAGTGTCAGGAATGTTTAGGATAAACAGACTTACTGTAATTCAACAAAAACAGAAATGTTAAATGTTTTGGTCATATTTTTTACTACAAACAAGTATTTTTAAGTGCAAATAACTGTGTAGGAACATCTACTGTTTCAAGCAAATATTTAAAAACTTACAGTTGATGTCTGTAATGTGACTTCAACTGAGTCCACCGGGTGACCTGTGGGTGTTGTGGACGGAGGCTTCTTCGTTGCCGTAGCGAAGCGGATAAAATGGAACCGGTACAACGCCGGGAGAGAAGGACAAACAATGGATTTTCCAACATAAAATGGAAGTTTTGCAAACTAAACAGAATATATCAATCTATAACATTGCAGGAGGGAGAGAAAGTGGGAAAGAGGGGTGTAGGGGTGAGTAAGCGCTGCAGTGACAAAAAGGCATCTCTTCACATGCAGGGCAAATAGGCTGGTGCTTAACCAGTGTTTATAACTATCTACTTAACTATTTATTTTTACGCTTTAGTGTGTCTGCTGATGTCGTTTTGTTGTAAACCAAAAAAAACAATACGGATATTAAAAAAACGCTGATGCCGATATACATCCAAATGCCAAATATTGGCGGCCGTAAACGAGCAAATCGATAATTGGTTGATCTCTAATATACCGTATTTTGCGCACCATAGGGCGCACCGAATTATAAGGCACACTGCCGATGAATGGTCTCTTTTCGATCTTTTTTTCATTTATATGGTGCACCGGATTATAGGACTCATTTAAAAAGTCACATTATTTTTTTTTTTTATTAAATGGAAAACACTTCCTTGTGGTCCACATACCATGTAATGGTGGTTCTTTAGTCAAAATATTGCATTGATTATGTTTTACAGATCATCTTCAAGCCGCTTTCTGACAGTCGCTTCACAATGCGTCGTTTTGTGGGCGGTCTTATTCACGTAGCTCACCTTCGGCAGCATCTTCTCCCCGTCATCTTTGTTGTAGCGGTGTAGCGTGCAAGGATGGGAGTGGAAATAGTGTCAAAAGATGAAGCTAAGTGTTTTAATGACATTCAGACTTTACTTAAATCAATAACGGAGCAGCATCTCCTCATCCGCCCGAAATGTATCCCGTGAAAAACCATCCGAACGGAACTCTCTAATAGCTAAAGTTCCTTGGGGGAATAATTTTAACTCACTACACCGGTATGTTTTAGCGCTGTCATGGCCGATTTAAGTAAGAACTTTACACTACTTTGTATTAGAAATAGCAACAGCGGAGGATGAATGTCCCATAACAAGAAGATAGAGAAAAAGAAGAAGCTTATCGACTACGGGGTCCCACGGACTACAAAGGCCGGCACGCGCAATTTTTCAGGACTTATGCCGATCCCAAATACGGATCAGCAGGTACCAGAAGGTAAGAAAAATTGTGTTTGCATAATTTTGCGAAACAAAATGCAAAATAATAAGTCTTACCTTATACACACACACCATATTAATACTCATAGGTTGAAGCACAGTACAATCCATCAAGCGGTGCGGCTTCATAGCTTACCAAAGTCGTACTAAAACATTTTGATAGATTTTTGCGCGCCATGTGTAATTTTCTGTATTTTCAATGGAACCTATGAAATGTAGGTGTTTTTTGCTTGAGTCATATTGCAGTCTTCACGTATCTCTTGTGTGTGACTGCCATCTTTTGGTCACACTTATTATTACACCATGTACCAAATAAAATAGCTCCGAGGTCAGTAAGCAAAACCAGAATTATTCCGTACATTATTCCGCACCGGGTTATAAGGCGCATTAAAGAGTTTTGATTAAAAATATAAAGATTTAAAGTCCACTTTAAAGTCAGAAAAATTCGGTAAATGTTATTTTTTCTGGATTTGTAATTAAATATTGAAGAGTTGTGCTGCCTCATCTGACGTCATGCCGCTTTTTGCAGTGACATCTAGTGCAGTCATGTGACTGCCAGGCTCCCTTTGATTGGTGAAATTGAGTCAAACGTCACAAGTGCTTAATTTGGATTGGTGAAACAGAGTCATGTGACCGTGCTCGCTGAAAGAAGTCTCTGTGACAAGCTAAGGGTGCGTACTGTACTTGCAAGCAGTAATCAATCAAATATATATCAGTGTAATGATGATAACAATAACCATAGCGATTGGAATGAAACTCAATATAATGGAGTAAAATTTGTGGGGGGTTTTCTTCACAAAAATACTTGCCTACAAGAAAAATCTGTGTTGTATTAAAACTGGCAAGTATAAATTGTCCAAAAGGTGAAAGTAAATGTAGCATATTACTACCCACCTCTGCATTCGACCTTGCAGGTGCATTGTATTTAAATGCCTAAATATACAAACCCCGTTTCCATATGAGTTGGGAAATAGTGTTAGATGTAAAAATAAATGGAATACAATGATTTGCAAATCCTTTTCAACCCATATTCAATTGAATGCACTACAAAGACAAGATATTTGATGTTCAAACTCATAAACTGTTTTTTTTTTGCAAATAATAATTAACTTAGAATTTCATGGCTGCAACACGTGCCAAAGTAATTGGGAAAGGGCATGTTCACCACTGTGTTACATCAGATTTTCTTTTAACAACACTCAATACATGTTTAAGAACTGAGGAAACTAATTGTTGAAGCTTTGAAAGTGGAATTCTTTCCCATTCTTGTTTTATGTAGAGCTTCAGTCGTTCAACAGTCCGGGGTCTTGTTGTCGTATTTTACGCTTCATAATGCGCCACACATTTTCGATGGGAGACAGGTCTGGACTGCAGGCGGGCGAGGAAAGTAACCGCACTCTTTTACTACGAAGCCACATTGTTGTAACACGTGGCTTAGCATTGTTTTGCTGAAATAAAGTTGCTTGGATGACAACATATGTTTGCTCCAAAACCACCAGCATTAATGGTGCCTTCACAGATGTGTAAGTTACCCACCATGCCTTGGGCACTAAAACACCACCATGCCATCACAGATGCTGGCTTTTGAACTTTGCGCCTATAACAATCCGGTTGGTTATTTTCCTCTTTGTTTCGGAGGACACCAGGTCCACAGTTCCGAATATAATTTGAAATGTGGACTCGTCAGACCACAGAACACTTTTCCACTTTGCATCAGTCCTTCTAAGATGAGCTCGGGCCCAGCGAAGCCGGCGGCGAACCTTTGTGTTGTTGATAAATGGCTTTCTCTTTGCATAGTAGAGTTTTAACTTGCACTTACAGATGTAGCGACCAACTGTAGTTACTGACAGTGGTTTTATGAAATGTTCCTGAGCCCAAGTGGTGATATCTTTTACACACTGAAGTCGGTTTTTGATGCAGTACCGCCTGAGGAATCGAAGGTCCGTAATATCATTACTTACGTGCAGTGATTTTTCCATATTTTCTCAACCTTTTGATGATCTTATGGACCGTAGATGGGACAATCCTTAAATTCCTTGCAATAGCTCGTTGAGAAATGTTGTTCTAAAACTGTTCGACAATTTGGTTACGAATTGGTGACCCTCGCCCCATCCTTGTTTGTGAATTACTTAGCATTTCATGGAAGCTGCTTTTATACCCACTCATGGCACCCACCTGTTCCCAATTAGCCTGCACACATGTGGGATGTTCCAAATAAGTGTTTGATTAGCATTCCTCAACTTTATCAGTATTTAATGCCACCTTTTCGCAAACTTCTTTGTCACGTGTTGCTGGCATCAAATTCTAAAGTTAATGATTATTTGCAAAAAAAAAAATGTTTATCAGTTTGAACATCAAATATGTTGTCTTTGTAGCATATTCAACTGAATATGGGTTGAAAATGATTTGCAAATCATTGTATTCCGTTTATATTTACATCTAACACAATTTCCTAACACGTATCGAAACGGGGTTTGTGTTTGCTTTATGTGAGGGTTTTTTTGCAGTATTTATCTAAATAGGATGGCACTTAAAAAATTATGTCCCTCAATTAACATCCATTTTGAGCGGCATTCATGAACTACTTCAAAATCACAGAGTTCCACCGACAAAGTATCGAAGTGCTTGGTACCAAATATTAAATCTACAAACACAATTATAGCATGTGTCCACAGTGTTTCCTTCCGCTGGTTTTCGATATAGGTAATAACATAGTTAAATTATTTTGGACCTGCTTTGCATGTCCTGACAGCTTGTGCAGTGGCCCTGCACCGGATTAGAGAATTAATGGGAATTAGGTGCATCCCCCCAAGAGAGAGAATGAGGAAGAGAGGACATGAGGTGTATGAAGGAGAAATAGAGAGAGTGTGTGGAGAAAAAATATGCATGGTGCACCTTATCTCTCAGGCGCACACAACTGGATTAGCTGTTTGAATGTGTGTGTGTGCATGTGTGTGTGTGTGTGTGTGTGTGTGTTGGGGGGGGGGGGGGATATCCTTCATGGTTGTGGCTGATAATCAATCGTTTTCCCATTTAAATGTTGCAACATACGAATGTTTAAACATCCCACAGCAGCAGTCACCTTATGTCCCGGGACAAAAGCCTCTATTCATCCATCACCATCACATTGACATTAATTGCCTCATACAGTACATGTCCTCACCCGTGCGCCTCACCTCTAAGTCAACAACGAGCTCCGCACAAAAAGGAATTGCGAGTATTTGTACACAATCATGTGTGATTTATTTTCCTCCAAAACATAATCACTTATAACACAAGAAAAAAAGGTTCACTTACCCGCATCCTCTTTAATGACTCGTTGGTAATCCTCCAAAAGAGAAGGAAAAGGCCATTGTTGAGGATTCAACGCTAAATTGACTCAACTATAATATGGGAAATGTCAATTTTTCATGCCCGTTTGAGCAAGTATTGCCCCTCGCATTGAGGTAACTTTCAGTATCCTCAGTGTTGTTAGGCTTGCCTCTGACAATTTGTTTGTGTTTTAGTTTCTCCTCTGTGTGTTTAGTATTTCCTGTCCTTAGTTCCTGTCAGCACTCTTATTTTGGTTCAGCTTCCTGTTTGTCTCCCTGAGTGCTTTGTCTCCCCTCAGCTGCAGCTTATTGGCACCTGGCCACACCTGATGTCAATCAGCCAGCTCCTATTTTACCTCCTTTGTTCCTCCAGTCAGTGCTGGATTACAGACTACTTGTCGTGCTACTATTTGTCCTTGTCGTCGTAGCGGTAAGCTGTTCCTGTTAGCTATTTGTAATTTGTTTTCTCCTAGCTTTTTTGTTTTGTGTTTTCTTGTTAGCCATTAGCTGTTTCCAGTTTTTCTGTTTCCTGCTAGATACCTGTTAGCTTCCACGCTAGGCATTTTGTTTGTCATCCGCCCACGTGCGCGTCTTTGGTTTAAACCCTTTGTTTGGTTTTGTTCTAATTGTTATACCATTTGTTATACCAATTGTATACCATGTTTTCTCACACCATGCCTGCCTCCTTCTCTGCATCTTGGGGTTCGACACCAACAAACTCTGACAAGTGTATTCTCAAATTAAGAAATCGTCACTGTATTAGTGACGAAAAGCATCACAATTTCTTGTAATACAAGTTAAAGTTAAAATACCAATGATAGTCATACACATAAACTAGGTGTGGTGTAATTATCCTCTGCATTTGACCCATCACCCTTCATCACACCATTGAAGGTGAGGGGCATTGTCCAGTCGTTCAACAGTCCGGGGTCTTGTTGTCGTATTTTACGCTTCATAATGCGCCACACATTTTCGATGGGAGACAGGTATGGACTGTAGGCGGGCCAGTAAAGTACCTACACTCTTTTACTATGAAGCCACATTGTTGTAACACGTGGCTTGGCATTGTTTTGCTGAAATAAAGTTGCTTGGATGACAACATATGTTGCTCAAAACCTGTATGGACCATTCAGCATTAATGGTGCCTTCACAGATGTGTAAGTTACCCACCATGCCTTGGGCACTAATACACCCCCATACCATCACAGATGCTGGCTTTTGAACTTTGCGCCTATAACAATCCGGATGGTTCTTTTCCTATTTGTTCCGGAGGACAAGTGATCCACAGTTTCCAAAAACAATTTGAAATGTGGACTCGTAAAACCACAGAACACTTTTACACTTTGCACCAGTCCATCTTAGATGAGCTCAGGCCCAGCGAAGTCGACGGCGTTCCTTGGTGTTGTTGATAAATGGCTTTCGCTTTGCATAATAGAGTTTTAACTTGCACTTACAGATGTAGCGACCAACTGTAGTTACTGACTGTGGATTTCTGAAGTGTTCCTGAGCCCATGTGGTGATATCCCTTACACACTGATGTCGCTTTTTGATGCAGTACCGCCTGAGGGATCGAAGGTCTGTAATATCGTCGCTTACGTGTAGTGATTTTTCCAGATTCTCTGAACCTTTTGATAATATTACTGACCGTAGATGTACTTAAACTGTTCGACAATTTGCTCACGCGTTTGTTCACAAAGTAGTGACCCTCTCCCCATCCTTGTTTGTAAATGACTGAGCATTTAAAGGAAGCTGCTTGTATACCCAATCATGGCACCCACCTGTTCTCAATTAGCCTGTTCATCTGTGGGATGTTCCAAATAAGTGTTTGGTGAGCATTCCTCAACTTTCTCAGTTGTTTTTCCACTTGTGCCAGCTATTTTAAAACATGTTGCAGGCATCAAATTCCAAATGAGATAATACTTGCAAAAAACAACAAAGTTTTCCAGTTTGAACGTTAACATCCTATCTTTGCAGTCTATTCAATTAAATATAGGTTTGAATGGGATTTGCAAATCCGTGTATTCTGTTTTTATTTACGATTTACACAACGTGGCAATTTAACTGGTTTTGGGTTTTGTAGAAAGAGGATTATGTGTGACACCTGTAGGTTGATCACCTGGACTTGGTACCTGGTCGTAGCTCGCCTCCTAAAAAAGTGTGGAACCCTGCTGTAATACATGCACAATAGTTTAGAGTCGGCAGGGGGTTAATTTGAAGCGAAGCTTGCCTCTGAGCACACCAGTTGGAAGAAGTCTCCTCATTCTTTGCACATGCATGATCAATCAATCAATCAATCAATCAATCAATGTTTACTTATATAGCCCTAAATCACTAGTGTCTCAAAGGGCTGCACAAACCACTACGACATCCTCGGTAGGCCCACATAAGGGCAAGGAAAACTCACACCCAGTGGGACATCGGTGACAATAATGACCCAGTGGGACGTCGGTGACAATGATGACTATGAGAACCTTGGAGAGGAGGAAAGCAATGGATGTCGAGCGGGTCTAACATGATACTGTGAAAGTTCAATCCATAATGGATCCAACACAGTCGCAAGAGTCCAGTCCAAAGCGGATCCAACACAGCAGCGAAATAATTGCATAATTAATCTGCGTTTATACATGATTAATGCAATCTTTTTTGTGATTAATATCAATCAATCAATCAATGTTTACTTATATAGCCCTAAATCACTAGTGTCTCAAAGGGCTGCACAAACCACTACGACATCTTCGGTCGGCCCACATAAGGGCATGTTACCACGTTAACTTGAGTAGCCCTGATAAAAATACACTCTGTATTTCAAAGACTATACACCTCTCGCTTCTGTTGGCTGTCTTTTTTTGGCAGAAGGTGACATTTGCTTAAACGTCTATTTTTAAAATACTCAAACGTGTGGCCATGCTTTGTGTAATGCTTACGACTTCCTGGAATTTGGTAGATGACTATCAAAAATGCTTTCCCATTTTCCATCCATCCATCCATCCATACAATTTCGACCCCTCGTCGATTTCGGAGTCGCGGGGGGCTGGAGCCTACCCCATCTGCACTCGTGTGGTAGGCAGCTTACACCCTGGTTAAGCCGCCACAGACATTCACACTCACATTCACACACTAGGACCAATTTAGTGTTGCCAATCAGCCTATCCCCAGGTGCTTGTCTGTGGAAATGGAGCAGGCCGGTACCCGGGGAGGCTTCCGCGCAGTCACTGGGAGAACATGCAAACACCACACAGAAAGAGCGGGAATTGAACCCAGGAGCTTTTTGCTGTGAGGCACAATCACTAACCACTGCCCTCTTCTTATTTTGATTTCATAAATGATTGTTTAGTTGGATTTTCAGCATAGAAGAGAATTCACCCCTTAGGATTGCTATGGCAACCGTATCGACGTGAAGGTAGTGGGGGGCTGCTCTAATGGCGTCGGCCTTGTACTGTATTGATTGACACGCGCAGGCACATATGCACGCTCAAATTATTTTTTCCTTTTTTTTTTTTCTTTACACACTCATAATCAACACGGGTTATTATTTCTCCTCTCTTCTTTTCCGCCCTCTGTCCCCAGGAGAGGGAAGCCCGCAACGTTACATTGCATCATAGCAAAGCCTAATTGTAGCATGTGCAATCTGCTTCAAGTTCACATCCACATTCCCACACAGTACATCAGAATGATAATGGTGTATGCATGACCCAGTTCTAGCAAGATGCATACAGTAGCTGGGTCTCTCGCCTTGTCTTTTGCCTCTTTAGATCCTCTAATTCTGCCTCTCCCCCTGCTGCCACAGTGAAACTCTCCTTTGTAGTCACTGTGGTCGTGACTGTATTAAATAGATCTGGAGGCAGAGGGGGAATAGATATGCCTAGTTCTGTGTGTGTGTGTCTTCGTGTCAGCAGGAATCAGCCTCTCTTCTGAAAGACATAACCAGAAGTGCCTTGGCTGGCCGTTCACAATGTGGCTCAGTGGGTCTGACTGTTTAGCGGGGTCAAAGTACTGTGTAGTAATGCGCTTTGTGCAACCAAGTGGTCAAAAGAATACATGTTTTAATTAGGGCTGGGCAACGATTAAAAATTTTAATTGAAGTTAAGCGCACTATTTCTCCGATTAATCGCAATGAACTGCATTGTATACGCAAAGCCCAATAATGAATTCAAAAGTAGTGTGTAGTGCACCTTTATTGGGATATTCTCCCACATGAACAAAAGCTCCAAAACATTTGTTGTGCAAACACAATTTAAATCAGTCCTTGTTAAACAGTAGCAGTTAAATAGCACATTTTATGAAAATCAACTCAAAAAATGTAAACACAAACATTTAACCTTATTGCCACTGCCAGGGTATTTAAGTTATCCTGTTTGTTATGGAAAATAAATATAATCTACATACAAATCTCTGAGCCACAATCATAACATCCGAACAGACAATATCTAAGGTAACAGCAGAAACAGTTTTTTTTATCAGGGATCTTATGTTTAAAAAACCTATATTATAGGTAGTGGGCTGTTTTAGGAAATTTTTGATCAAATTATCCGTAGTAGCAATATTAATAATGTTGTGTTTATTATGCGTAGTGCACTTAAAATAATTACGACCATATCTAGGAATTGGTATGATGGGAATTTTCCGATTGTTTGCTCGGTGCTTTGATAAACTGAATGCATCATATACATGGTGGGCTGGCTCAGGGTGGAGGACAGAGTAAAACAACTTGCACTGAGCCTAGTCTATAAAATCCGCTACACCTCCTTGATACCGAAGTACATGTCAAACTACTTCCTTAACGTAAATGACCGCCATAACCACAACACAATGGGGCGGCATAGCTCGGTTGGTAGAGTGGCCGTGTCAGCAACTTGAGTTTTGCAGGTTCGATTCCCGGTTGTGCCATCCTAGTTACTGCCGTTGTGTCCTTGGGCAAGACACTTTACCCACCTGCTCCCAGTGCCACCCACACTGGTTTAAATGTAACTTATATATTGGGTGTCACTATGTAAAGCGCTTTGAGTCACTTGAGAAAAGCGCTATATAAATATAATTCACTTCACTTCACTTCAACACCAGGGGGAGCTCCACAAACCACGTTAAACCCAGATTCCGATCTAACAAAGGTCTTAACTCATTCTCTTTCCAAGCCACATCAATGTGGAATGCACTCCCAACAGGTATAAAAGTAAGTGCATCTCTATCCTCCTTCAAAACCGCTCTAAAACAACACCTCCAGGCAACTTCAACACTTTACTAATACCCTCCTCCATTCACATCCCATCTCCCTGGATTATAAACAACTCAAATGTACTTCTAATGTATATACTTGTTCTTATGCTATCTGAACTCACTATGTTCTCTGCTGGCTGTACATATCCTACTAAATAAGACCTACACTGTTTCAATGTCCACATTTGTCTGTTGATGCAATTGTTGATGACTGAAGTACTGATATCAACCAAAGCTCCTCATCCCACCCCCCGGATTGTAAATAATGTAAATAATTCAATGTACATACTATGATGATTAACTTGTATGATGACTGTATTATGTTGATAGTATATATTTGTACCATGAATTGATTAACGTGGACCCCAACTTAAACAAGTTGAAAAACTTATTTGGGTGTTACCATTTAGTGGTCAATTGTACGGAATATGTACTGAACTGTGCAATCTACTAATAAAAGTATCAATCAATCAATCAATCAATGGTACTATATTGTGATGTTGTGAGCCAGGGGAAAAAAATAACTACCCTACCCAGCATGCAACAGGAGTGACAAGCATGCGCGGTAGCCCGGTAAAGGTTGTGTGTCGCCATGACGGCATCTTGTATGTTGTGATATGCACGCTCTGAAAGTAAACGTTAAGAACTCAGCCAACACGCATCGTCTGCATTATTCATAAATAGACAGACAACACATATACTCCGCTGCTTCACAGGCCGCTGGATGTAGCTGGCAAAGTATTCCCATGCTAGCTAGCAGGTCTAGCAAGCACGCATCATTCAGTCCAAAACGGCCCGATCTATCCACATCCAGAATTGTCTGGCGGTCGTAAGTGATCCCGGAGTGACCACGCTGTAAGCCAGCCATGAAATTTGCCGAATTGTCCGGTATTTTTGCCAAATGTCCCATCTTTACCAAGAGCCCCTTGACGCCGAAGCCCGTCCGGGCGCTGCCATCTTGTTAAGAAAAGCCGTTAACAAAATAAAAGCATGTAAACAACATACGCAAATGTGCGATAAAATAATTGTCTGCGTTAATAGATTGATGAGTTAACTCGTAATTAACGCATTAACTTGCCCACCCCTAGTTTTAATAAAAGGCACTCATGTCAAATGTGTAGGTGATACGTTTGCATTTGCAAATAAGGAGAGAAAGTCCTCTCTTTGAGCAAAATATGGAATTTTGACTCATTTTTGGCTGCATTTGGGTTTGCTGTGCTGACATTTTTTTCTCATGATGACGAGTTGTTCCAAATTTGTTGTTCAACCTGACATAGCTGGAGAAAACACGAAGAGTACAATTTCCGCACTGCAATTCGGGGAAAACCTGTCACTGTGTGCATATATGGATGAAGGCATTCTGGGGATTCCTCCAAAAAAGAGGCTTAAACTCTGGTTGTATGTACCGTAATTTCTGGACTCTAAGCCACTACATTTTTTCCCCCCAAGCTTTGAACCCAGTGGCTTATACAAAGGTGCGGGTAGTCTCTTGATTCTTCTTCGCCAACGGGAAAATTATGGAATGGATTAAACAAATGAATCAAACAATGTACTAAAATGATCAACTCTAGGAACATGTTCAAACTAAAAGTGTTTACAGAGTACAAGGGAAAAATAATCCTGAAAAACATACAAACATTGAGCCTCCAAAAATCTTATTCCCCTCATAAAGGATGGAGAATGGCATCAATGACTTTTCTGTTTTGTGTGATCAGCTATTTTACTGCCGTCTTGCATGCACCTAATTAAAGTATGTAAATATGCATTATAACATTTTCCATGTGAATATATCTCACTTTACAACGTACCCGTACTGGCAGAGAAACAAGTAAAGAAACAAAATTAGTAAAAATGGTCGCATAAGTGTGGTATATAAATATATCGACACACGTATATAAATATGTGTGTGTGTGTGTATATATATATATGTATATATATATATATATATATATATATATATATTTATATATATATATATATATATATATATATGTATATATACATATATATATTTATATATATATATATATGTATATATATATATATATATTTATATATATATATATATATATGTATATATATATATATGTATATATATATATATATATATATGTATATATATATATATATATATATATATATATATGTATATATACGATGAGATGGCGACTTGTTCAGGGTGTACGCTGCCTTCCGCCCAATTGTAGCTGAGATAGGTGCAAGCGTCCCCCGCAACCCCAAAAGGGAATAAGCGGTAGAAAATGGATGGATGGATGGAGGGTATATAAATTGATATATAAATATGTGTGTGTGTATATATATATATATATATATATATATATATATATATATATATATATATATATATATATATATTTATATATATATATATATATATATATATATATATTTATATATATATAAATATGTCTTGATTGGATTATCCAGAGAATAGTGCTCGATACCGTGGTAGAGCGCAATATGTAGGAAAAAATCACAAGACTACTTCATCTCTACAGAACTGTTTCATGAGGGGTTCCCTCAATCATCAGGAGATCTCTTGATATGAAGGATTTAATTTGAGTTCCTCCCGGATGGCAGAGCGTCTCACCCTATCTCTAAGGGAGAGCCCCGCCACACGGCGGAGGAAACTAATTTTGGCCGCTTGTACCCGTGATCTTATCCTTTCGGTCATGACCCAAAGCTCATGACCATAGGTGAGGATGGGAACGTAGATCGACCGGTAAATTGAGAGCTTTGCCTTCCGGCTCAGCTTCTTCTTCACCACAACGGATCGGTACAACGTCCGCATTACTGAAGACGCCGCACCGATCCGTCTGTCGATCTCACGATCCACTCTTTCCTCACTCGTGAACAAGACTCCTAGGTACCTGAACTCCTCCACTTGGGGCAGGGTCTCCTCCCCAACCCGGATATATATATATATATATGTATATATATATATATATATATATATATATATATATATATATATATATATATATATATAAATATATATATATATATATATATATATATATATATATATATATATATATATATATATATTACATATATATATATATATATATATATATATATGAATATATTTCTGTGTGGAGTTTGCATGTTCTTCCCGTGAATGCGTGGGTTCCCTCCGGGTACTCCGGCTTCCTCCCACCTCCAAAGACATGCACCTGGGGATAGGTTGATTGGCAACACTAAATTGGCCCTAGTGTGTGAATGTGAGAGTCAATGTTGTCTGTCTATCTGTGTTCGCCCTGCGATGAGGTGGCGACTTGTCCAGGGTGTACCCCGCCTTCCGCCCGATTGTAGCTGAGATAGGCGCCAGCGCCCCCCGCGACCCCGAACGGGAATAAGCGGCAGAAAATGGATGGATGGATATATATATATGCCCTGCGATGAGATGGCGACTTGTTCAGGGTGTACACTGCCTTCCGCCCGATTTAGCTGAGATAGGCACCAGCGCCCCCCACGACCCCAAAGGGAATAAGCGGTAGAAATGGATGGATATATATATATATATATATGTATATATGACATGAACTGTGTCTCAATTTACAAATACAACTATTTTGCAACATTATTTATGTATAATCAACTTTGTGTCTATGTCTTCTGCTTGCTGTGTGATTGTGCATTTCATGTAATTCATCTCGTCACAATGTACAAATACATTCTTTATCCGAACAATATTATTATTAGTCAGATAGACCATGAAAGGTCTGCATTGTTTTTTAGCTGGGAAATACGGTGCATTCATAAAAAAAAAAAAAACTTTTTCTTTTTTTCTTCCTCCAGAATTATGGCCTGGAAACGGAAAACCTGCGGACTCTATCACACAAGCTCAACGCTTCAGCAAAGAACCTGCAGAACTTCATCCTGGGGCGACGGAGGGGAGGACATTATGATGGAAGAGCTTCCCGGAGGCTACCCAATGATTTCCTCACCTCAGTGGTGGATTTGATTGGTGCAGCCAAAAATCTACTTGCCTGGCTTGACAGGTATGAACTATTCGCCGAATACATTTGAATTTAAAGAGGTCATGGTGAATGAAAACATTTTCAATAATGAAGTAATGGCCAACGGTGAATAATACAACTATACTTTAGACCAGTGGTTCTCAATGTTTTTTCAGTGATGTACTCCCTTTGAACATTTGTTTAATTCAAGTACCCCCTAATCAGAGCAAAGCATTTTTGGTGTAAAAGAAGAGATAAAGAAGTAAAATACAGCACTATGTCATCAGTTACTTATTTATTAAATTGTATAACAGTGCCAAATATTGCTCATTTGTAGTGGTCTTTCTTGAACTATTTGAAAAAAAAAATAATAACTATAAACTTGTTATTAGAGATCTATCTGGATTCACGAACTTCATTCTAAACATTTCTTCACAAAAAAATAAATCTTTAACATCAACATTTATGGAACACTGAATATTCCATTATTGCATTTCTTTTCACAGTTTATGAATTTGCATTCATATTTCGTCAAAGTATTATTCAATAAATATATATATAAAGGATTTTTGAATTGTTGATATTTTTAGAATATTTTTTAAAAAATCACACGTACCCCTTGGCATAGCTTCAAGTACCCCCATTTGAGAACCACTGCTTTGGACAAAACATACACTAAGTCACTAAGTAAACCATTAAGGCACAATCATGCAAATTTTGGATCAAAACCTATTTTTGCTACCTTTTTGATCAGATCCTAGTAAACTATGCAATCGGTCTTTTTTTTAGATTAAATTTTATGGTGAACCCTAATCTGGCTGTTGTAATAATTTAATTATACAAGCATAAACAATACTTTTTAGGGAAAAAAGAAGTTCTAATGAACATATTTGAAATAAATAAATGCCTGACTCACAATCCCCAGAATTGCAGACTGATAAAAGCATGTGATGCTCAGGCAACACATGAAGTCAAGCAAAACTGAGCTTTTGTAGATGCCCGCCATCGCATCCTGGTGATGATACTGAAACAAATATTGTTGTTTGTGCCTCCTATTTGCTCCTGAGCTTTGAGGAGGAAACCACGGAATGTGTTTAAGATTTCTAACCGGCTGTACTGTCGAAGCATTTTTCAAACCACACTGTTGTTTTTGTTTTTCATTTCAGGTCTCCATTTGCCAGCGTGACAGAGTATTCATTACTGAAGAACAACATTGTGCAGCTCTGCCTAGAATTAACTACTATTGTACAGCAGGTACCCTCACACACACCACACACTTATACAAGCTGCATGCATCACATGGTGGAATATCCAAAAACTATCGCGATCAATTTATCAAATGTTAAGGGAATATTAAGTAACATTTTTTTAAATACATAACGACGCTAAATAAAACAAAAACTAAATGTTAAATGCAGGATGGATGAAGTGAGGGGAAACTGTGAGTGAATTTTATGCGTTTTGTTCTTAACTATCATGCATACTGTGTCTACAAATATATTAACTGTTGAACCGTGATAAATATTGCAATCAACTTTTTTTTACATAGCACATTCAAACAACAAGTGAGGTGAAGTAAAGTGAATTACATTTATATAGCGCTTTTTCTGTAGTGACTCAAAGCGCTTTACATAGTGAAACCCAATATCTAATGTTTACATTCAAACCAGTGTGGGGGGGTACTGGGAGCAGGTGGATAAAGTTTCTTGCCCAAGGACACAACGGCAGTGACTAGGATGGCGGAAGCGGGAATTGAACCTGCAACCCTCAAGTTGCTGGCACGGCCGCTTTACCAAACAAGCTATACCGGCTGGAACCCTGACTTAAAAAAGTTGAAAAAGTTTTTCGGGTGTTACCATTTAGTGGTCAATTGTACGAAATATGTACTGTACTGTGTGTCACGTTTAGAACGCATAGTGATGCGCGAAGGTTTCTCCCCAGGATGCAGTGGGACCAGACAGGCAGGATAGCCGGTAAGAGCTGATTTTAATATACAAAAGGGTAAACGAAAACTTGTACAAAACAAAAATGAAACGGCGTGCCTACGCACGGAAAGCTAATGCTACCAGTTAGCAAGCATCGAGTCCAAAGTGTCCACAGAAGCGCGTGCCGAGCGCACAGAAGCCAAGACATAACTTAGCAAGGTTAATACAAAACTGAATAATAAACATGACTGTTGCTTACCGCAAACCATGAACCAAAAACGAACTGAGGAAGAATGCAGGCTTAAATACTAAAGTAAACAATTGCCAACAGGTGTGCGTCAAAAAGCATAGCAGGTGGAACAAATGAGAAACCATGGAAACGAGATAAAACAGGAAGTGCAAAACTCAGAACTGGAAGAGTCCAAAAATAATAATCAAAACACAAAAAGGGACTCAAACATAGACTAAAGATGTGATCCGGGAACCGGATCACAACACTGTGCAACCTACTAATACAAGTTTCAATCAATCAATTAAACCACCCCAAAAATGTTTCCAAAGTGCTACACAAAAATATTAAAAACAAGATTCATTTACTATCCTTAGCTCAATCACTGACTGAATAAAAACAACATAAACAAATATGAAACCAATATAAAAACAATTTACAAACATTTGTAAAAATAAATTGAATTAAAAACTATTTTAAAGGGTAAAACCAATCAAAACCATAGTAAAAAATACGAATTTAAAAACACAGAGGACCACACAACTCACATAGTGTTAAAAGCCAGAGAATAAAGGTGGGTCTTAAGACAAGACTTAAAACATGGAGGGACATAGTGTTCCAGAGCTTAAGGGCGACCACAGAGAAGGCCCTGTCTCCCCTGGTTTTAAGTCTTGTCTTGGGTACCACGAGCTGGAACTGGATCCGGACCTCAGAGTGCGCACAGGAGTGTAAATTTGGATGAGGTCCGAGATATAATGAGGTGCCAGTCCACGCAAAGCTTTAAAACCAAACAGCAACATTTTTAAATCTATTCTAAAATGAACAGGGAGCCTCTGCAAAGTCACAAGAATTGGGGATTTTTCCTGGCCCCTGTTAAAAGTCATGCTGCTGCGTTCTGGACTAACTGCAACCGGGAGACAGCTTTTTAGTTAATGCCAGCATAAAGTGCATTGCAGTAGTCCAGGCAACTTAAAAAAAAATCATGCAAAATGGTTAAAAGAGAAAAATGGTTTTACTTTTGCTAAGAGACGAAGATGATAAAAAAAACGCCATTGACTTGTTTGTCGAGTTTAAAATCACTGTCTATAGTGACGCCAAGGCTGGTGATTTTGGGACACACAAAATTTTGCAATGGTCCCAAGTCAGTGAGTGCCGGACCAAAAATTTAAATGTCGTTTTGTAACATATTACCTTACAAATAACTATTACCTTGCTTGAGAGTCATTTTAATGCTGAACACAGCTGACTTTGTCTTCTACATTCTATTCTTCTACAAACGTATAAGGAAGGATGAGCTCCTAAGATTCAAATAACACCTCCTTAATAGTGTGCGCAAACAATAAAATCGGGTGTACTATTAGAGGGCATGTTGCAGGTGATCTACTAAGACTGCATGTACAATTGATAAAATAAATATCAATTGCATGTATATATAGTATAAGTATGTAAGTAAGTGTAAAGTCATGCAGACTGGCTTCACCATAGAGACTCTCAGAGCTGAGGCGTATGAAGTGAGTGTGTCGCACAGAGTCGAGAGCACCATCAAGAATTGAGAGGAAGAACTGCAAAAAACCGTAAATAAAGCAAGTGACGCGCAATGTGAAGGTATTTGGGCATCAAAACTATTGATAAAGATGTCGCTTTAAACACGGAAGCGCCGCTGCCTTAAAACATGACTTGCCAATGGTGGCAGGATTAAAGTATTACAATTGTTGCTTCAAACTAAGCCAAACATTTAAATAACAATGTCAGATCGACAGTTAATGTAGTTGACTTGCCTCCTGTGCACAAATAGATGCGTCAAAATGCACATAGCTGGCTTGTTGCCAATTATTAGCGCAGTCCGAACCGCCCACATTGCGCATACTAATGCAAGTGAAATGACCTGATTTTATAACGAATTCCCAAAATATGTGTTTTGTCTTTAACAATGTGTGTTTTTTCTGCTACATGTGTTATCTGTGTACTTTTAGCCATAGTATTGTTGTAAATATTTACTAATGATTGTATTTCTCTTGAAACCAGACCAATAGTGGCAAATCATAAAGCACCTAATATAATGTCAATAAAGAATTCCAATCCATTCTAACTTAATCCAAGATTATGACAGTCTTTATGGAATATATAGACTTGGAAATGGTTCTACGAGTGCAATGAGATCATCTTAATGTTGAGTTCAATTTAAACCTATTAAAAATGTTCTTTTTGTGCAATATCCATCCATCCATCTTCTTCCGCTTATCCGAGGTCGGGTCGCGGGGGCAACAGCCTAAGCAGGGAAACCCAGACTTCCCTCTCCCCAGCCACTTCGTCTAGCTCTTCCCGGGGGATCCCGAGGCGTTCCCAGGCCAGCCGGGAGACATAGTCTTCCCAACGTGTCCTGGGTCTTCCCCGTGGCCTCCTACTGGTTGGACGTGCCCTAAACACCTCCCTAGGGAGGCGTTCGGGTGGCATCCTGACCAGATGCCCGAACCACCTCATCTGGCTCCTCTCGATGTGAAGGAGCAGCGGCTTTACTTTGAGTTCCTCCCGGATGGCAGAGCTTCTCACCCTATCTTTAAGGGAGAGCCCCGCCACACGGCAGAGGAAACTCATTTCGGCCGCTTGTACCCGTGATCTTATCCTTTCGGTCATGACCCAAAGCTCATGACCATAGGTGAGGATGGGAACGTAGATCGACCGGTAAATTGAGAGCTTTGCCTTCCGGCTCAGCTCCTTCTTCACCACAACGGATCGGTACAACGTCCGCATTACTGAAGACACCGCACCGATCCGCCTGTCGATCTCACGATCCACTCTTCCCTCACTCGTGAACAAGACTCCTAGGTACTTGAACTCCTCCACTAGGGGCAGGGTCTCCTCCCCAACCCGGAGATGGCATTCCACCCTTTTCCGGGCGAGAACCATGGACTCGGACTTGGAGGTGCTGATTCTCATTCCGGTCGCTTCACATTCGGCTGTGAACCGATCCAGTGAGAGCTGAAGATCCCGGTCAGATGAAGCCATCAGGACCACATAATCTGCAAAAAGCAGAGACCTAATCCTGCGGTCACAAAACCGGAACCCCTTAACGCCTTGACTGCGCCTAGAAATTCTGTCCTGAAAAGTTATGAACAAACAAACAAAGTTTGTGCAATAGGAAACGTTATTTTGAAAAGTGTCGAAATGTATCGAGAAGTATATCAAAATATATTTTAGTACTAGTACCAGTACTTAAGTATTGGTTTCGGGACAACCTTACATGCAGCACACCAATATAATATTAACCACATTTCCTGGGCTATATTGAAGTGCAATCGAGTAAACAGAACCTATTTTTAGCACGCTGAAGGTGCGCTCTGGAGGCACTTTTACAAGACACCAAAAAGGTATCAATTGAACTCGTTTTAATCGGCCCATTTATATTCTCTCTCCCACTTGTTTGTCTTTGCAGCGCTATTGCCTCTTTTGTCACAGCCAATTGTGTAAAACTGTGTCAATTTGCACAAACATTTTAGACGTGCTAAACATTGATGCAAATCTGCTGCCACAGAACAGATTCAGTCTTGATGAATCACATTGGGAGTGCTAAATTATTATATTTGCATTTACTCTGCCCTGTATTATGAGCGTTCTAATAATCATACATGAAAACAGACACACTAAATGGATGGCACTCTTATTTTTGCTCATTTAAAAGATGCAATCCTTTGCTTGTACTGCAGATCAGCTTTGCGGGTGCAATCAAGTTTGCGTGTGTTTTAATATGTGTAAATCATTGGTAGAACAGGCCCTTAGCCCTTCACACTGTCGAGGGATCAAACCACGGTAAGAAGATTGAGAGTCCAGAGTGCTAAGCGACGCGCCAAAAACCTGAGTTATCAACTCCTTGTCTAGTGTGACTCTTAAAGCGTCAAAGAGTGTTTATGACCAACTTCCTCTCGCAAAGCTGCATCAGCTGGTATCCGTGCTGTGGTACCTTGGACTTTGTATGTCCCACTTTTTTTACGATTTGGTTTTCGATGAAAATGTTTGCCAACAGTTTTTCGTGGTTTTCGCATATCGTTTTGGTCTTTTTTTCGGGCAAACATTACACGCAACAAACTTATTAGTTTGCCCCGTGTAGTAATCCGTACATTCTGGTGCCCAAACATGGAAGTTTTAGTAACTCATTCTCTGTGCTTTTTGTTGAGGACCACTGCAAAAAAAAAAAACTGAATTTGGTGCTTTTATATGTACTGAACAAACTATGTTGGTACTTCCGGTATTGATTCATTTAAAATCAAACTGTACCATATTTGGATACCTTTGTTGAAGACTAAACACTGTCTCAACACTTGGCGGGGACACAAGCACTCAAGCAGCACTTGTAGCAAGCTCATCTAGTCCAGTGTGTCTTAAATAACGTTGTTGGGCAGCGAGCCTCCCATGGAGGGGCCGCCAAAAATAATCTAATTCTCAGCCCAAATCAGGATGGGCTGCAGCAGCACTTAGTTGTAATACACTTTTCAACCACTTGTGGCAGTGATGACAATATCAAATCCTTTGCACTCTATGTATATGAATATATATATATGTGTGTGTGCGTGTATATATATATGTATATATTATTAGTCACGTCCATTTTTTATTTTAGCACTGCGTAATTGTATGTAAATCTTTTTCATCCGTTTTTGAGTCCCTTCTTTTGCAGTATATTTGATTAATATTGATAGTTGTAATCTGCCTCACCTAAACTTTGATAATAATCTTTGTGATTAATGGGGAACATTATCACAATTTCAAAAGGGTTAAAAACAATAAAAATCAGTTCCCAGTGGCTTGTTGTATTTTTTTAAGTTTTTTTCAAAATTTTACCAGTCCCGGAATATCCCTAAATAAAGCTTTAAAGTGCCTTATTTTCGCTATCTTCGAAACCACTATCCATTTCCCTGTGACGTCATACAGGGCTGCCAATACAAACAACATGGCGGTTACCACAGCAAGATATAGCGACATTAGCTCGGATTCAGACTCAGATTTCAGCGGCTTAAGCGATTCAACAGATTACGCATGTATTGAAACAGATGGTCGGAGTATGGAGGCAGATAGCGAAAACGAAATTGAAGAAAAAATGTAAGCTTTTGAGCGAATAACTATTGACGCTATTCGGGCATAGCTTGGGTATACCTAATGAAGTGGCCCATAGCATGGCTGCCTTATGTGCAGACCAAACGATCAGGACTTTCGCATCTTGTGACACTGGAGCAACTTAAATCCGTCGATTGGTAAGTGTTTGTTTCGCATTAAATGTGGGTATCTAGTTTCAAATGTACATACAGCTAGCGTAAATAGCATGTTAGCATCGATTAGCGTAGCATGTTAGCATCGATTAGCTGGCAGTCATGCCGTGACCAATTATGTCTGATTAGCACATAAGTCAACAACATCAACAAAACTCACCTTTGTGATTTCGTTGACTTAATTGTTGCAAATGCATCTGCAGGTTATCCATACATCTCTGTGCCATGTCTGTCTTAGCATCGCCGGTCAAATGTGAAGACACTCTGGTACATTCAATGGGGGTCTGGCGGCAGATTTCTTGCCAGTGGTGCAGCTTGAATCCCTCCCTGTTAGTGTTGTTACACCCTCCGACAACACACCGACGAGGGATGATGTCTCCAAGGTTCCAAAAAATTGTCGAAAAAACGGAAAATAACAGATCTGAGACCCGGTGTTTGTAATGTGAAAATGAATATGGCGGGTGTGTTACCTCGGTGACGTCACGTTCTGACGTCATCGCTAGAAGACCGATTAACAGAAAGGCGTTTAATTTGCCAAAATTCACCCATTTAGAGTTCGGAAATCGGTTAAAAAAATACGTGGTCTTTTTTCTGCAACATCAAGGTATATATGCATAGGTTTGGTGATAATGTCCCCCTTTAAGATATTCCTTCATATCATTTGACAAGGTTTATCCTGTAAACTGTAAATAGGTTTGATATAAATATCAAGTCATAACTGGACAGCAGTGTTATTATCCATTCACTGTTAAATGTTAAATAAAAAAATGAGATCGTATGATTAAAAATTTCAACATATATCAACACCTGAAACCCCCACTAAGGTACTGAAAATTGTATCGATACCCAGGTTATCGGTAATTGGTACTGCATGGGTTCAAATGTGAAAGGTACCCGTCCCTAACAAAAGAAAGTTAGACTTAGACTTAGACTTACACAAACTTTATTGATCCTCAAGGGAAATTGTTCCACACGGTAGCTCAGTTACAAAGGATGGAAAGGGTGAGGGTGGAAATGATAATGCAGGAATTAAGTAGACTAAAATGTACTTAAAAGTACGATTCAGTCTTCGTCTGTCCTTTTGAAACACAATGACAATGATGTTTCTGGTGGGCTGAAAAAATAATACTTACAAAAGTTATCTTTGAAATGATCAAGACTTTGCGAATAACACTTCTGATGATAGTTCACGATTCATATATATATATTTTAATTTTTTCAGAAAAATATTTGTTAACCTCCAAATTGGACTTTTCACAGACATTCAACATACTTAATCAATTTGCATGATACAGATCTAAGTTAAACTTCACATCCCTTGCCCTAGCTTAGGTTTGCATTATCCCTCATTCCCAAAATGAGTTGAACATCTGTCCACTGCCATAGGCTGTTTGCAGCTGAGGGGACAACTTTGCTCTCTCACAGCTGCAGGCAATGAGCTTATTGATTGTCATATCCCATCCTCAGCTTCACTTATGTAGTGCCCTTATCGAGATTGAAGAAGAGGTCTCTCTTCTCTTCATTTCCTGTCCTCGCTCGGCTCCCAATAGCGTCATCATGTAGATTACCTACATTCACACTGGCTGCTTTCATGAGAGTGATTGCACTGTAGAGCGATCTTATTGTTTCGGATAGGAGCTGCGGCTTTTCCTTTGGAACTCTTCCATGTATTCATTGTCAGACCGTGTTTAGCGTGCCCAGAGTCAGTCCTGGAGCAGAGCAGATAAAACCCATCCACTGTCATAAGAGCCGGGGGAGAGACAGAGCATTGGGGCCACAATTGGTCCACAATGGCCCAGATGGACTTGTGGCTGCCAGCGTGCAGCAAGACACGCGATGGGGGTATCGTACACCATACTAATAGATCACGCATGTGTATTAGCTGCTACTGTGTGCATCTGGTGGGCTCAGTGGGCTGCTTTCCCAGAAATAGATTAACAATCAGCTATTGTTAAATAACAATCTGTCAAATTCACACAGTATAATTGATAGCTTCTTAAAAACTCATTCGCACATAGGACTCCTCCATCTGTTATTTGATTAACATATACAGATATCTATACATTTTTTCTTTATACATATAAAAATGTGTATGTTAGGTCAGGAAAAACACAGAGGTTATTTCATACCTACATGCCTGTTTCGCGGGTTTCCCTGCTCTTCAGGGGATTTTAGAATAACAGGATTGTAGGGATGAAATAGCCTCTGTGTTTTTTCCTGACCTAACATATATTCCGCTCTACTCCAGGTATTGAGCTCTGTATAACGGATAAACCACAGAAACCTTGACTATATATTTATATGTTTACATGATAGGGTGCAAATGATAGTGTGGACCAGTGGTTCTCAACCTTTTTTCAGCGATGTACCCCCTGTGAACATTTTTTGAATTCAAGTACCCCCTAATCAGAGCAAAGCATTTTTGGTTATAAAAAAGGAGATTAAGAAGTAAAATACAGCACTATGTCATCAGTTTCTGATTTATTAAAATATAGAACAGTGCAAAATATTGCTCATTTGTAGTAGTCTTTCTTGAACTATTTGGAAAAAAAGATATAAAAATAACTAAAAACTTGTTGAAAAATAAACAACTTAAAGTGCCCTCTTTGGGGATTGTAATAGAGATCCATCTGGATTCATAAACATAATTCCAAACATTTCTTCACAAAAAAATAAATATTTAACATCAATATTTGTGGAACATGTCCACAAAAAAATCTAGCTGTCAACACTTAATATCGCATTCTTGCATTTCTTTTCACAGTTTATGAACTTAAATTCATATTTTGTTGAAGTATTTTTCAATAAATATATTTATAAAGGATATTTTAATTGTTGCTATTTTTAGAATATTTAAAAAAAATCTCACGTACCCCTTGGCATACCTTCAAGTACCCCCAGGGGTACGCGTACCCCCATTTGACAACCACTGGTGTGGACTGCTCATTTCCAATGACAATGAGAACGTTTATCCACCTTGTTTCTCTTTCCTTCCAGCAATATTCCATATAGATTATGCAAGCTAAAGTGCAAAGTTGAAAGTGTTTTTTCTTCTCTCTTTGAACAGGACTGCACTGTTTACGAGACTGAGAATAAGATTCTACACGTGGTGAGTTTCTCCCCTACGTACATTCTGTTTTGCAAATGTCTCTAAATGTGAATTTGCTGCGACATTGTGAAAAAGACAAACAGGGTTAACAGAATTACAATTTTTTTTTATTTATTTCCAAGTCATGATTATTAGGGCATGTACACCTTTCCCATGTTGCACCTGTGGATCAGACCTGGACCATACCCAAGCTCAAACCAGCGAGCACATATCCCCTCTAATTAGGAGTTAATTTGAGCAGAGCAAACCAGCGAGCTAAAAGCCACGAGTTGTCCAGGGCAGTAATAAAGGTAGTGGTCTCAAACTCACTTGCTCATATTATATGGCCGTCTACAGAAGGTTATGTAATTATTGCCGTTGGTTTGTCAGTTAGTTAGTTAGTGAGCAATATAACTCAAAAGTTTCTTAGCGGATTTTCACAACACTTTCAGGAAATTTTGAGTGTGAATGGTTTGGATTGTACTTTGGGCCTGATTCAGATCATACCTTAAATGTTAAGTTATATTTACATTACAGGCTTCAACTTCTGTGTGTCTAATAAAAAACGGACAAATACTGAGCACTGCCATATCAACATTAATGGGCAGGAAATACAGAGAGTATACTCCACAAAATTCCATGGGGTCATCATTGATGAATACCTCAATTTTAAATGTCACATTAGCCATCTGTTAAAAAAAAGTATCCAAATATGTTGGCCTGTTCTTTCACCTTCGTCATTATCTTCCTATTTATGCTCTACTTACCTTATACAAAACTCTCTTTGAACTACATCTAAACTACTGTGATGTCATCTGGTGTAACACCTTTCCTACCTACCTTCCCAAATTAGAATCCATGCAAAAGAAAATTATACGGGCCCTGTCATGGTCCAAGTTTAATGCCCCCACTCATCATCTATTTCATAAATATCATCTCTTAAGACTGACAGAGTTCAATATTTATCAAAATGCTTGTTTAACCTATCAAGTCATTTACAGGCTGAGTCTTAGGCTCTGTAGCTTGTTTCCTATCTACCATCCCCAGCATGCCCACAACACTCGTATCTTAGATCTGATAACAGGTAAACATCGTTTACTGGCTTGTACCGCTCGCAGTGTCGTATGCAGGGGACCAAAGATTTGGAACCAGCTTAATGAGAGCCTCAAGAAGCTGTATCCATTCTCCAACTTCAAAAAGAAACTGAAAACTTACCTATTAACCACATATCTTTAATGCCTCATGTGGGGTAGACTACTGTTGGGTTTTGCATGGTTGAATGAATGTATGTATGTATGTGTATGCTTGCTTTAGTACTATTATCTTGTGTTCATCAAATAGTGTTGTTGTTGTTTTGTTTTTGTTTTTTTTGTTGTTGTGCTTGCTACCATGTTTAAACTTTCCATGTATATATTGTCCTTTTGACTCCTTGTTAAAAGCTTCTTCTAGCTTATTTGGGGGACCCTTTCACGTACCAACATCTTTAAATGATGATATTCACCATTATTGTAATTGTTATATGGTATTGTGAATGAACTTGTAAAATAAAAAATAAAAAATAAATTATGCTAGCGGTCCCGCCTCCATCCACAGAGTCAAAGACAGTGGATCTCAGTTTCTCTCATTCCGTTACAGATACCTGAAAATGTTATGGACAGGTTATGAATCATATTTTAGGACATATTAGAAATGGGATGAAGAACAAGTGATAACATTTTGGGTGTTATTCGGATCACCTTCTGGATTCGGGACTTTACTATTGGGAAGTGGTGCCTGTAGAAGGTCTGCACGCTCCAATTGCTTTTCCATTAAAATACAACATGGTCATTTTCAATCCCACAAGACTCTAAATACAATAAAGGTTAAAACTTAAAAATTAAATCACAAGACACATTTAGCAACTTCCTTTAAGCAAGCTTGTGTGTCTTTGAACGTCTCGTGAAAACTCACATGTCAAAATATATATTTTTTTATATTCTATTTTACGTTTAAGGCGTACCATAGCTCCTAATATCTGCTGGAAAAATAATGAACACATTTAGTCGTGTGGTCAAAATGTGATCCTGATGGTAATACTTTCTGCGGTCTGGCGTCACCCAGACTCCACCTCCAACAGCCCCCAGGTAAATTGAATTTGACGCCCCTGTCTCCAGGGGTCTACGCAACGTTCTAATGGACAGACACTCTAGCTTTCATACACTTCCTCCTGTGTTTGTAGTTACAAGTTACAATACAATTACGCCACATTTTTGCATTAATGCTGAGAAATACTGTAGCATTTAAAACGTTATCATTGCCAGAAATGTATAAACTTACCAGACACATCAATTGATTACCATGAATTGATTAACGTGGACCCTGACTTAAACAAGTTGAAAAACTTATTCGAGTGTTACCATTTAGTGGTCAATTGTACGTAATATGTACTGAACTGTGCAATCTACAAATAAAAGTATCAATCAATCAATCAAAAACAACATTAATTACACCTACGTATGCTTTGCCTAATGAGAGGCTTGCCCCTAATAGGCCAGGTCAAGACCTGTAGCATCCCCTAGTTCCAAATATTTTCATATAGGTACTTTTTTGTATTCATGTTTGCACCAACATATGTGGTTCAGGGGGACATACATTGAACATTCATATTTTAGAGTGCTCTGGGTCTTTTAAAAGATCATGTTTAGCTTCTGTGTACGTGTGAAACCGAGTGAACAGCAAATGTCTGATGCACGCTGACATTTGGATGCGACGCTTCCTGACATTCTAGGTCAGGTAGGAACCAAATGAAAGGCTAGCAGGGGGAGATCACACAAACATGTCTTAGCCAATGAGAATGAAGATTAATAGTTATCATATTGTAATTGTCCAGTGAATGTAACATTCTCTAATCATTTTTTTTTAATCCCAGGCATAAATCTTTGTTTTTTTTGTTGTTGTTTTTTTTAGCATTTGACAGTTATCAGTAATCAGCAACAAAAGTTGTTTAATTTTTTTAGGTCGTTCAATAGATTTTCTGTAAACGTTTGTCACCGGCACATTTTTTAGTTGTTAAGATATGGCTGTCATTTACTATTCTTATAAAACAGATAGGTTGATTGGCAACACTAAATGGTCCCTAGTGTGTGAATGTGAGTGTGAATGTTGTCTGTCTATCTGTGTTGGCCCTGCGATGAGGTGGCGACATGTCCAGGGTGTACACCGCCTTCCGCCCGAATGTAGCTGAAATAGGCACCAGCGCCCCCCGCGACCCCAAAGAGAATAAGCGGTAAAAAATGGATGGATGGATAAAACAGCTATTAACCACACACACACACACACACACACACACACACACACACACACACACACACACACACACACACACACATTATTTTATTTCTTACCTTCTTGGGACCTCCGAAAAATGGCTAGCTCTGTAGGACCACCCTTTCTGGACATATAAATATTTGTAATTACATCATTATTAATATATACATACTATGCAAATATAAAAAAGGTAAGCTTTTAGTATTTTTGTATTTATTTATTTTTTTAATAGTTTTTTTTAATCTTCATTATCTATTTCAAATTATTACAGTATGTGTCCATATAGATATGTATTTATTTTTTTTAAATTATTTTTGGCCAAGGGGTCACAATTGAATTTCTTACACTCACTTGTTATTACATATGTTGGCCAGAGGGGGAGGACTTCAACTTTTTACACACACTTGTTATATCATATGTTGACCAAAAGGTGAGCACTTTTAAAACCGACACAGTCAATTTGAAAAATCCCTTTTTTTTTGGGACCACCCTTATTTTGATAGATTAGGGTGCAAATGAAACAATCTCTATTAGATGCGATGGTTTTCCGTATTGGGACCGTGATTTCGGTCCTAACTTGTTCCCCGGCACTCATATGGAAGGTACTTTACCTTGTTGATGTCTCAAGAGATGTAGAAATACAAGAACATACACACACACGCAAACACACTCACGCTCACAAGTGCACTTGCACACTGGTGTCAGACAGAAGACTACACATGACTCTTGCTAATGTGCGGGAGGTTTATGTGTGAAATCTGGAGACAAAGTGAAAGGAAAAAGAGAGAGGTAGCTGATTTTAAGATGCGCTTGCTTGCTGATCTTTTATACTCAAAATTGAATGAAACACAGGTGAGCTGACTTATCCCACTAAGCTGTTCTCATGACATAAACCCATATAGAAACACACAGTAGCCTAGTATATCAGGTGAAAATTAACAAAACAATACAAACTAACAAAAAAAGCTAGACTTTACTGGACTTTACAAGACTCTCAGCGGCTACTTATTAGTGTAGTGAAAAAAGCCTCAGTCAGTTTGGATTGAAAAGTAACAGTTACACAAGTAACTGTGTTAAAGGGGAACATTATCACAATTTCTGAAGGGTTGAAACCAATAAAAATCAGTTACCAGTGGCTTATTTTATTTTTCAAAGTTTTTCTCAAAATTTTACCGATCACGCAATATCCCGAAAAATGGCTTCAAAGTGCCTGATTTTAAACGTCGTTATATCCACCCGTTTATTGTCCTGTGACGTCACAGCGTGACCACACAGAAACAAACATGGCGGATAGCACAGAAAGGTATAGCGATATTAGCATGGATTCAGACTCGGATTTCAGCAGTTTAAGCGATTCAACAGATTACGCATGTATTGAAACGAATGGTTGGAGTGTGGAGGCAGGTAGCCAAAACGAAATTGAAGAAGAAACTGAAGCTATTGAGCCATATCACGACAGACAGCGGCACGGGAGGAAGCGAGGACGAATTTGGCGATCGCCTTCTAACCAACGATTGGTATGTGTTTGTTGGCATTAAATGTGGGTGGAGGTAAAGGCCGGAAGCAAATATAGCTACAAATGAGGCTAAATGATGCAATATGTACATACAGCTAGCCTAAATAGCATGTTAGCATCGATTAGCTTGCAGTCATGCCGTAACCAAATATGTCTGATTAGCACACTCCACATAAGTCAATAACATCAACAAAACTCACCTTTGTGCGTTCATGCACAACGTTATAAGTTTGGTGGACAAAATGAGACAGAAAAAGAAGTGGCATGAATCACGTCTTAGCCAACATATCCAGGGGGTTTACCTCGCTAGTCTGCGGGAAGAGACTGCCGTCGTCCCTGAATAGCTCGCACTCGGGCAGATTCAGTGGTGGTCTATTTTCCAATATTGCAGATTTCGTTGACTTTATCGTTGGAAATGCATCTGCTTTGAGTGTCGCAGGATAGCCACACATTCTTGCCTTCTCTGTCGTAGCATAGCTGTCGTCGGTAAAGTGTGCGGAACAAACGAGGAACTTTCGCATCTTTTGGCCACTGGTGCAACTTGAATCCGTCCCTGATCGTGTTGTTAGGCCCTCCGACAACACACCGACGAGGCATGATGTCTCCAAGGTACGGGAAAACAGTCAAAAAAACGGAAAATAACAGAGCTGATTTGAGTTGGTGCGTGTAATGTGTTTAAGAAAATGGCGGATCGCTTCATGTTGTGACGTCACGGGTGGAAGGTCATCACTCCGACAGGCTATCAAATGAAAGGCGTTTAAATCACCAAATTCACCCTTTTAGAGTTCGGAATTCAGTTAAAAAAACATATGGTCTTTTTTCTGCAACATCAAGTTATATATTGAAGCTTACATAGGTCTGGTGGTAATGTTCCCCTTTAAGATAGTCCATGGCAGCAGGTGATGAGGTTGGCGGCAGACTGGCCAACCTTACTTTTCAGTCGTATTATTTACTCGTAAAACTGTTGAAGGACTTTAGTTATGCTGATTGTAACCAATTGGTCAGTTTCCCTGTATGTAATTTACGGGATTTATGAATCATTCTCTTAAGAAATGTTCCTAACGACAGACCTACGGGGAAATAAAAGCAGTATTTTGATGTTTAAATAAGGATAGTTATATTTTAAAGCCACAGTATCACAGAAATACAGTACACAATTATTATGATCAATTATGATGGTCTGTATGGTAACCAGTCAATCAGAAATAGGCGCCTAAGAGATATTTAGAGGGTCCACTGAACTTAAATAATGATGTTGTGTCGCGCTTAGAAAAAATTTGATGGAAGGAAATCTACTAGATTGCAAACACCATTTACGGCTCGCCGTGTAGCTAAACACGACATCTTTGATAAATTAAAAAAAAATGAAAATTGTGGATTTTTGGGATACATCGTTTTCTTGGGTCTTAAAAAGAAGTGAAGTGAATGGTATTTATATAGCGCTTTTCCTTAGTGACTCAAAGCGCTTTTACATAGTGAAACCCAATACCTAAGTCACATTTAAACCAGTGTGGGTGGCCCTGGGAACAGGTGGGTAAAATGTCTTGCCCAAGGACACAAAGCCAGTGACTAGGATGAAAGCGGGGATAAAACCTGGAACTCTCAAGTTGCTGGCACGACCACCCTACCAACCAAGCTGTACCGCCCAAAACAAAAATGTACTTTGAAACAAACTGAAAACCAAAACAACGAACCGTGATAAGATCCAAACCATGAATTTTGTGAACCGCTCCACCCCTAGTTAAAAAAATAAAACCTTAATTTTATGGCAAATCAGGAGGGTGAAGTAAGTCATGTCATACATTTTAAAGCTCAAAATCTTATGTAAATGCAAAAAGTCAGGAACATGTGCAATATAAAGCATTGATAATAAGTAGCTAAAAGCAGTCAACACCATCTCTCGCCCCACAACCTTTACCGTGCCCATGGCTGGACTATGAGTACTTTAGTACAGTGTTTTTCAACCACTAGTGTGCCAAGGGATACAGTCTGGTGTGCCGTGGGAGATTATCTAATTTATCCTATTTGGGTTGGAAATATTTTTTAGCAAACCAGTAATTACAGTCTGCAAATGATGTGTTGTTGTTGTTGAGTGTCAGTGCTGTCTAGAGCTCAGCAGAGTAACCGTGTAATACTCTTCCATATCAGTAGGTGGCAGCAGGTAGCTAATTGCTTTGTAGATGTTGATACAACGGGAGGCAGCATGCAGGTAAAAAGGTATTTAATGCATAAACAAGAAATAAACAAAAGGTAAGTGCCCCTAAGAAAATGCATTGAAGCTTATGGAAGGCTATGCAGAACAAAAATAAAACTGAACTGGCTACAAAGTAAACAAAAACAGAATGCTGGACGACAGCAAAGACTTACTGTGGAGCAAAGATGGCTTCCACAATGTACATCGGAACATGACATGACAATGTCCCCACGGTGAAGGATAAAAACAAAGTAGATCCGGGAAATATTACTCACAGGAAAACTCAGAGAAAAATCCACTGAAATAGGAGCGCAAGACAAGAACTTAAAGACTACACACAAGAAAACAGCCAAAAAAGTCCAAATAAGTCAGGGTGTGATGTGACAGGTGGTGCCAGTACACCTACTTTGAGACAAGAGCTATATTGATACATGCTTGGTTATGCTTTAAAGTCATATCCAACAATTGTGACGACAAATTTTTACTGTCAACTGAGTTTAGTTTTTTAATGATTTCTGCTGGTGGTGTGCCTCTGCATTTTTTTAACTCAAAAAATGTGCCCTGGCTCATAAAAGGTTGAAAAATACTGCTTTAGTAAACCTTCCCGATGACGACTTCAAGAGTGCCAGCTCTTAGCTCGGTGGTCAGCACTTGCCTTTCATGCAGATAACCGGGAATGGGATAAAGGTAGCGGCCTGGACCAAGTGGGTTGCATCCAGTTCTCTCCATGGCAACCGACGGTCAACTCTACTCTACAGTAAAAACAAGGAATCCATTGTTCAGGGGCCGTAGCTTAATCTCCAAATGGAGGTCAATCCAAACGGCAAAAGGATAGTTTGTATTCAGCGTGTGGTTCAGTGGTTCTGTATACTCTGGTCAGCCCGGGTGTAGTGGGAGTTGTACGTTTGTCAGCTTCCACTTAATAATGCAAAACTCCCTGCTCTGCTCTGCTCTAGACTACAGCCTAAAGCAATCAGATGGACAGGGATAGTGTGTGTGTGTGTGTGTGTGTGTGTTTGTGTGTCCGTGTTTGTGTGTGAGGGACAGCGTAGTGCATGAGTCTGTGTGTCTGATGGAGCATGAAGTGTGTATAAGTGTATGTGTTTTTATGCGCATTCATGCATAAGGATGAGTACTCTTACGTAACACTGTCCTAGTTGTGTTTTCCTTCCCCTGGTTTTCTACACTGGACTCCCACTTTTTTTTTTTTTTTTTTTACCTCATGCCCTTTCTATTTTTCTCATTTTCCTCTCCTATGAGTGCTCTTTACAAGTTCGTAATTGGGGCCAAGTAAAGAGTCATGCATGTGCAGTTCATGGTGTGTGCGTATGGTAGGGAGGAGGGTGCAAGCATGCAGCCGGAACCTAATCCATCTGGCAGCGTACTATGTCTGGCTTTCTGTTTGACTACTCTTAAATCTCAGGCCAACCAACCACATAAATTAACTTCTCCATAATCTGCGCTCTGATTGTCCAGAAGCGTGTCGGATCAAGGCTGGGTGTGTCAGCAAAAGGGAAATCGCAACTGCACTCTGGTGACTTGCCTTTTCGTGCCATGTTCCGTGTTAATCCCAGGTCAGAACTATTAGTCTGATGATCAGAGCATGAATAAAACCCCGACATTGGCCCTCGCTGCAGTTTCCACAGATGTAGATGTGGGCTATTTATGGCGCCAATGGCTGGATACGATAATCATCTTGCACTTACAATGGGGCAAAAAAGTATTTAGTCAGCCACCGATTGTGCAAGTTCTCCCACTTAGAATGATGACAAAGGTCTGTAATTTTCATCATAGGTACACTTCAACTGTGAGAGACAGAATGTGAAAAAAATCCAGGAATTCACATTGTAGGAATTTTAAAGAATTTATTCATAAATCATGGTGGAAAATAAGTATTTGGTCAATCATTCAAAGCGCTCATTGATGGAAGGAGGTTTTGGCTCAAAATCTCACGACACATGGCCCCATTCATTCATTCCTCAACATAGATCAATCGTCCTGTCCCCTTAGCAGAAAAACAGCCCCAAAGCATGATGTTTCCACCCCCATGCTTCACAGTAGGTATGGTGTTCTTGTGATGCAACTTAGTATTCTTCTTCCTCCAAACACGACGAGTTGAGTTTATACCAAACAGTTCTATTTTGGTTTCATCTGACCGCATGACATTCTCCCAATCCTCTGCTGTATCATCCATGTATCCATTTTGGTATATATTCTTTTCAAATCTAAATAAAAAAAATGTGTATCAATTGTATTCGGTATCCCAAGTGTATGGAAATGGGACAACTTTAAATTGATACATCTTTGAATTTGTGTTGTCAAATGTAAAAAATATAGAAACATTTTAAATCAGATTAATCACTTTTTTACAATTTTGGATTAATCCTGATTAATCAAGTTTATCACCCGTTTGCATAATTTACAGTCGTGGTCAAACGTTTACATACACTTGTAAAGAACATAAATTTATGGCTGTCTTGAGTTTTCAATAATTTCTACAACTCTTATTTTTTTGTGATAGGGTGATTGGAGCACATACTTGTTGGTCACAGAAAACATTAATGAAGATTGGTTCTTTTATGATTGTATTATGTGTCTACTGAAAATATGAGCAAATTTGCTGGGTCAAAAGTATACATACAGTAGGGGTGTGGGAAAAAATCTATCCGAATACGAATCGAATCGAATACGTTGTGTGATTCAGAATCAATTCCCAATTTTAAAAAATCGATTTTTATTTTTTTATTTTTATTTATTTATTTATTTTTTAATCAATCCAACAAACCACTACACAGCAATACCATAACAATGTAATCCAATTCCAAAACCAAACCTGACCCAGCAACACTCAGAACTGCAATAAACAGAGCAATTGAGAGGAGACACAAACACGACACACAACAAACCAAAAGTAGTGAAACTAAAATGAATATTATCAACAACAGTATCAATATTAGTTATAATTTCAGCATGGCAGTGATTAAAAATCTCTCATTGACATTATCATTAGAGATTTATAAAAAATACAAAAAAAAGAACAAGAGTGTCACAGTGGCTTACACTTGCATCGCATCTCATAAGCTTGACAACACACTGTGTCCAATGTTTTCACAAAGATAAAATAAGTCATAATTTTGGTTTGTTTAATAGTTAAAACAAATTGACATTATTGCAATCAGTTGATAAAACATTGTCCTTTACAATTATAAAAGTTTTTTTTTAAAGAAATCTACTACTCTGCTTGCATGTCAGCAGACTGGGGTAGATCCTGCTGAAATCCCAAGTACTGAATGAATACAGAATCGTTTTGAATCGGAAAAATATCGTTTTTGAATCGAGAATCGAATCGAATTGAAAAAATCGATATATTATCGTATCATGACCCCAAGAATCGTTATTGAATCGAATTGCGGGAAGCCCAAAGATTCACAGCCCTAACATACAGCAATGTTAATATTTGGTTACATATCCCTGGGCAAGTTTCACTGAAATAATGCACTTTTAGTTGCCACCCACAAGCTTCTGGTTAAGTTTTTGACCACTCCTCTTGATGAAATTGGTGCAGTTCAGCTAAACTTGTTGGTTTGCTCACATTAACTTGTTTCTTCAGCATTGTCCACACGTTTAAGACAGGACTTTGGTAAGGTCATTCTTAAACCTTAATTCTAGCCTGATTTAGCCATTCCTTTACCACTTTTGACGTGTGTTTGGGGTCCTTGTCCTGTTGGAACACCCAACCGCGCCCAAAACCCAACCTCCGGGCTGATGATTTTAGGTTGTCCTGAAGAATTTGGAGGTAATCCTCCTTTTTCACTGTCCCATTTACTCTCTGTAAAGCACCAGTTCTATTTGCAGCAAAGCAGGTCCAGAGCATAATATTACCACCACCATGCTTGATGGTAGGTGTGGTGTTCCTGAGAATAAAGGCTTCACCTTTTCTCTTCCAAACATTTTGCTGGGTATTGTGACCAAACAGCTCAATTTTTGTTTCATCTGACCATATAACTTTCCTCCAGAAGGTCTTATCTTTGTCCATGTGATGTCAGATGGACAAATCTTTAGTTCAAAACTTTGCAACAATTGTATCCAAAGTCTCGTCTGGGTGTATTTTGAAGTGAAATGTGCAAGCTATCACACTCATCTTTGCAATGACATATGCTTTGACCTGATCAGTGACAGTATAGAAACCTACGCCACATTTCAGGTAACCATCCATGGCTACAGTCAAGGAGCATGTACTGTCAAAATTAATTGTGTGATTAATCTGTGTAGACACAGTATTAATGCGAATTATTTTTGTGATCAATTACTTTAATTAACTCAATATTTCTGACAGCCCCACATTAAATAATTATAATTGGAATCAATACATACATGTGTTAATAAATGGTCATTATTGTTATTTGATTTGACATTAGATTGAATGATTAAATCATTTAATTAATTATTGATTTTATTATTTCAGAATGTATTTAATTATTGACTTCATTATTTTATGATTAATTATATAATTACATCATTGCACATTTAAGTAGTGTGTATTATTTAAAGATTTATATATTTATTTAATTTTGTCCCAGGCTAACATGAATCCAGTCCAATCATTCCAAGTAGAAGTGCCAACCAAGCTGCTTAACCAATCAGGTGTTGGGACGTGCCCAGTGACTTTGACTGTTATGTGTGACAAATAAAATAAATACATTGATTGATTATTGAATAAATACATATTTGAAAAAGTAATTACATGTTTAATTTATTACTTAATCAATAAATACATAATTGTATAATAAAATAATTAATTGATACAAGTTTAATTAATCAATTTATAACATTTTGAAATAAATAATCAAGTATTTAAATAATGGAATTAATAAATAAATAATTAAATGGAATTGTTAAAATCATTTTAGTTTAAATACATTAATGAAACATTAAATTACAGATTATTGTATATAATACCAAATATATTGAATTATAGCCACATTTATATAAGTATTTAAAGATGCATTTATTTATTTTAGTCCCATTTGGCCATCCACACGTGCCCTACAGCAGTTGTAATTGTGTCTTTGTAACTGGCGCTGTAAAGAATGGGAGTGTGTGAGTTTATGTGAAACAGCCAGCAATAACCAAAGCAACACACAGACGATTCTTCACTTTTTCCACACACATAATGAATCATAGACTCTCAAATATATGTGGACAAGTGCTTCAGCACCTTCATTTTGTGTGCAAGTGTGTATAAGAGACTGCCTCTCTTCATTCCAGCACTATAATCTTGTAATTGCTCATTAGGATTGGGATCAGACGATTATTTCATGCAGGGGTCCTCATTAATATGCACTCTAAGGCATGCATGTCACACTGCTTACGTGAATAACAGACATGTAGTTTGTAGTCCTTTGGACATTTTTTTGTTTTTTTTTGTTTGCTACTAAACTCTAAGATATGAACTGGATAAGCCTTTTGCAGTCAGTAAACCAAGATTGGAAGGCAGTGATGCTTTTGATGATGGATTAATGCATGACCAAGCACACAAATAGCAAAACAGTTCCTGTTCATTTAAAACAGTGGTCCCCAAACTGTGGCCCGCGGGCCAGATATGGCCCACCAGTGTCAAAAGTCTCGGCCCCCGGGTCTTACCGAGTAAACATTTTTAGTTTTTATTGTATACATTTTTTTTTTTTTTTTTTTTAATCTGTCTTTTCTAGCACATCCATCAATCCATTTTCTACCGCTTGTTACTCTGGGGGTCTTGTAGCCACTCAGGCAAATCTTTTTGTCTAAAAATGCTTTTTCCCATCGATAATATGATGTCATCACGCTCGCGCCGCAGTGTCGGGCGAGTGTGCGGCAAGTCTGCACTCTTTCAGTCAATCTGTCTAATTAGTGCACAAAGAAAAAAAATGGCTAAATCGTTAGGGAAACATAAAATAGACTCCGAGTGTAGAATTTTTTAAAATCAGTGGACATATGACTTCTTTTTGTACAGTTTAAGGAATGGCAGTTTGTATATATATATATATATATATATATATATATATATATATATATATATATATATATATATATATATATATATATATATACTCCACACAGAAAGATCCCGAGCCCGGGATTGAACCCAAGACTGCTCAGGACCTTTGTATTGTGAGGCAGACGCACTAACCCCTTACCCACCGTGCTGCCCGTATACATATATATATATATATATATATATATATATATATATATATATATATGGATGGATGGATATATATATATATATATATATATATATATATATATATATATATATATATATATATATCTTGATTGGATTATCCAGAGAATAGTGCTCGATACCGTGGTAGAGCGCAATATGTAGGTGTGGGAAAAATCACAAGACTACTTCATCTCTACAGAACTGTTTCATGAGGGGTTCCCTCAATCATCAGGAGATTTTAATGGAAGCATGCACATACAATGGTTTGTATAGGGCACAGAGTGGGTGGGTACAGGCAGGCGTAGGGTTTGGTGATTGGCTCATGTGTTACCTAGGAGGTGTTTCCGTCTGTGGCTGCATGTTGAAATGATTTCACTGCGCTTGTTGAGGGATGATAGATCTGGATGATATATAATAAACAGTTTCTCTTTTAAGCATAGGTTGCATCTTTTATTACCACTGTTGTAAGGTGTGCTGGATGCAAAAATTTGCCATGTTATTGAATATTCAACATTATTGTCTTTGAGGTTCCAAATGTGTTTGCTGGGTTCTGTAGAATTCCGCAAAGTCTGGTTTCTAAAGGAGGTGTTGTAATTATTCCATCTTGTTTTGAACGCTCCTTCGGTTAATCCTACGTACGTGTCTGATGTGTTAATGTCCTTGCGTGTTACCTTTGCTTGGTAAACGACTGATGTCTGTAAGCACCCTCCGTTGAGAGGGCAATCAGGTTTCTTGCGACAGTTACATTCCTTATTGGTTTCAGAGTCGTTTAGTCTGGGGGTAGGCAGTCCTTTTGCAATTGCTTTGTTGTGGTTTGAAATTATTTGTTGTATGTTATGCATACAGCTGTAGCTCAATTTAATGTTGTTCTTGTTGAATATTTTTCTTAAGGTGTTGCCTTTGGGGAAGTGTTTGTCGATCAGAGTGAGGAACTTGCGGCCGATATTGGTTGAGACGTTTTTGCTGAATGGCGGATTGTACCAGATGATGTTGTTTCGTTTTCTGCTCTTTTTTGGTTGGTTTCCTGGAGTGAGTTCATAGGTGAGGGTGAAGTTGTATCCGCTTTCATCAAGTGCTTTCTGGTCCAATTCAGCTTTGCTAGATGACAGCATCGATAGCATTTATTAATTCCGGTAGGTATTCTTTTCGTGGTGGTGGGTGGGTGGTTGCTGTCAAAGAAAACGGCCTACGGATCACGATTGAAGCCAACATGCAAACCGTCAACTTCCTCGACGTCACTTTCAACCTGAGAAATAACAGCTACCAAACATTCACGAAACCCAACACAACACTCCAATACGTGCATCATGACAGCAACCACCCACCCACCACCGCGAAAAGAAACGCAGTGAAATCATTTCAACATGCCGCCACAGACGGAAACACCTCCTAGGTAACACATGAGCCAATCACCACACCCTACGCCTGCCTCTACCCACCCACTCTGTGCCTTATATAAACCATTGCATGTGAATGCTTCCATTAAAATCTCCTGATGATTGAGGGAACCCCTCATGAAACAGTTCTGTAGAGATGAAGTAGTCTTGTGATTTTTCCCACACCTACATATATATATATATATATATATATATATATATATATATGTATATATATATATCAATCAATCAATCAATCAATGTGTACTTATATAGCCCTAAATCACTAGTGTCTCAAAGGGCTGCACAAATATATATATATATATATATATATATATATATATATATATATATATATATATATATATATATATATATATATATATATATATATATATATATACATATATATATATATATGTATATATATATATATATATGAATATATATATACATATATATATATATATTCATATATATATATATATATATATATACATATATATATATATATATATTCATATATATATATATATATATATATATATATATATATATATATATATATATATATATATATAGTCCAGCTCCTGGCCAAATTGTTTTAACCCAATGCGGCCCCCGGGTCCAAAAGTTTGGGGACCCCTGATTTCGACAAGGTAAAGTCTTGCCTTCCTTTTTATCAACGTCCCACTGGGTGTGAGTTTTCCTTGCCCTTATGTGGGCCTACCGAGTATGTCATAGTGGTTTGTGTTGTAGTTTGTGCAGCCCTTTGAGACATTAGTGATTTAGGGCTATATAAGTAAACAATGATTGATTGATATTGGTCCAAACTTTGCAATATACTGAAATATACCACCCCGCTTTAATGTGCCCTTTTTTCAATGTGCAAACATAAGGATGTTCTTTTAATCAAACTTTATTCATAAATAACTCTTCATGCACAGGCAAATTGCGACACTGTTTTGTAAAAACAGAAAAAAAAGAAAAAATGCACACACACACACACAGCACTATTGAAAATAACAAGACATGACATGGCACCGGGGATTGAGGAACCACACCACCTTTGGGGCGTCCATATTGGAGAATGACTAAAAATGTAGCCAATCAAAAAGTAATATAAGTAAACTAAATTATAATACATAAATAAATACATTTACTGCTAGCATGTTAATAACTTCAGGTTTGAACATTCTGGTTTGGCTGTTAAAAATGATTTGTCGTTAACCTTTGGGCATGCCCGTGGACAGACAAAGTGGTGATGTGGAACAATCTCATGAAGTTATTTTGCTCTCTATATCCCTCATGGACATAAAGCAATCTCAATAACTGTATCTCTCTGTCTTGCTCTCTCCCTCTGTCATCTCTTTTCTCTGTTGCTTTTGCCCCGGATGCCAACTCCAGTGTAAGACCTTAGCAGGGATATGCGACCACATCATCTCACTGTCATCCGACTCTCTGGTCTCTCAGTCTGCACATCTGGAGGTGGTCCACCTCACCAGCATAATGCCCAGTGAAGGCCTGGTAATGATACACACCCACGCACACACATATTGCATTAATATCTGCATGTTTGTGTACTGGACTGTAACTTTTTACAACTTTTGTAGAATATGCACACAGAGACTCCCATAAATACCTTCACGGAATAAAAATGACATGCAACTTTAGTAATTAGAGATATCTCATTCCTGATCACTGGATACATTTGGGGGCCGATATTTACCTGTTCTAACTAATCGGCGATCTGTTACCACAGCTGTGTCCCAGTCTTTTCATGGCTAAAGAGTGTACTCAAGTGAAAGATTCTTTCAAAAGGGATGCGTGCTGGGACTGGAAAATTATTTGAGATTTGATTTCGATTTTGATTATGGCTTCTCACAATCGTGAAAATATAATACCCGCGCTACGTGTTTGCAGATTCCGGAGCTTGTAAAAGGTGAAACGGATGAGTGAGCGTGTGAGCGGCAAAAAAAAAGAAAACTTTTACTTGAAGTGTGGGATGTCATCCTGGTTGATACTTTCTTTTTTGACACGACACTTGTGTGCCTAATCAATAATCACTAAATTTAACAAATAAAGTTAGGCGTAGATTTTACGCGTTGACGTAATTGCAGACAGAGTCAGATAATTGGCCAATAAAACGGAATCCGCTGACAAATTAAAATAAATAAATTGACTTAAATGTCGCTAAAATGCTGTCATTCTGAGGATAAGGAACATTTGGTTGGGAAAATAATACGTCCGGATCGCTCATTCATACCCAAAACATGTCGTTAACCAAACAATGTCAATACAGTCACTTGAAACAGCGGCTAAACTACCGAAGCGAAAGCTAGTGTCTTGTCATATTTGTCCGGACCTGAGGACGACCAGGTGGTGTGAATGGACCAAATATGACGTCGGTCAGGAAACGTTCAACAAAAGGCTTTTATTTGATAGAGCGAGTCCTCACAATTACATGTGCTGCAGCACACCTGGAGGTAATGTTACCAAAATGAAAATCCATGTCACTCTGTTACGGGAACGTCTCCTTATATACCTTATGCATTAAGAAACTTGCAGTTTTGTGTTCTAGCCTTGGGACTGGCCAGCTTGAACAAAGCCAGTTTGTTTGTACAAATGCAGACAACACTTTGCTTAATTTGAGTCAGGTGACCTACTCCTACCGGTGGGGGCTCCCACCATATGTTGTTAATTTGTTTATACTCACTCTTAAAATCCAACTGTTGCTGCCCATTGTCCAAAAGCCAAAAGCAAACACTCTCTGGATGATCTTTGTTTGACATCTGGACCTGAAACTATCTATGGGTGTTTTCCAGTAATTGAAAAACCATAAAAAATAATTGGTGACCAAGCTTTAAATGCATGCTTGAACTATTTAAATACAAAAATGTACACTTAGCAATATACAGACACCTTACTAGCAAGAACAATCCAACCCAATGTTGTTGTAGAAAACACCATTGATGTAAAATCAATGTACAAACAGAAGACAGCATCCTGCAGCCGAAATCCAAGAGTTGCTGTCATTTTTTATAAACAGTCTCAAGTCTTTTCTTCACCGTCAAGCTAAGAGCAACAGCATAGCACATTCCCCCCCTTCACAATAATAGCGTGGTGCGCCACATGCGGTCTGACGGCGCTAATAAAATAATGGTTTCAAAAAAGTATCTTACACAAGCATAATGTACTTAAAACACTTATTGATACATTTACACAATTATTATGCTTTTGCCCTCAATTATTAGTCAAAATTGTTCAAAAATGTATTGCACCAATAAATGTGAAACTATTTGCATTTAATTGAGAAACATTTCATAAAATGCTATTTGAAACAAAAACACACACTCTTTGGTAGTAAAATAAGTGTAAATGGTAACAAATGAAAAAACCCAAAACAATTAAAACGGGAAAACTGAATTGAAATGTTTATACATATATTGCTATTGTTATTTAAATGTATTGTCCATCCATCCATTTCTACCGCTTATTCCCTTGTGGGGTCGCGGGGGGCGCTGGCGCCTATCTCAGCTACAATCGGGCGGAAGGCGGGGTACACCCTGGACAAGTCGCCACCTCATCGCAGGGCCAACACAGATAGACAGACAACATTCACACTCACATTAACACACTAGGGCCAATTTAGTGTTGCCAATCAACCTATCCCCAGGTGCATGTCTTTGGAAGTGGGAGGAAGCCGGAGTACCCGGAGGGAACCCACGCATTCACGGGGAGAACATGCAAACTCCACACAGAAAGATCCCGAGCCTGGATTTGAACCCAGGACTGCAGGACCTTCGTATTGTGAGGCAGACGCACTAATCCCTCTGCCACCGTGAAGCCCTAAATGTATTGTTATTAATGTTATTATTACTTCTTGTGATTTATTCATTACTAATTTGAATACATTTTTCAAAATATATTTAAAGTTGAGTTTTGGTCTTACAATACATACAAATGTTTTAATAATCGTGTTATTATTTGTGATTACAATCCCAATCAAAATGAGAGGATTATTATTTTTGCCAGAATAGTGCAGCCCTAGTAAACAATCAGTGTGACACAATTACATTTCTGCTTCCTTAATGCACACATGCAGAAGTTGTACGAATTCCATGAGGGTGCGTCTTGTCAAAACACTGGCTCGGATTTGAAATCAAGCTGAAACGAACGCTTTGTCAATTCACAGTGTGAAGACGCTTTTAAGATACTAATCCTCACCACCATTGGAGAAAATGAACTAAGTTGCTATAAAGTAGCGTTATCATTGGATGACTTGAGGAAAAGAAATGCTAAAGCATGCTACACTCAAACACTGAGCAGGACGACACAAGGAGCTAACATCTAACTAGCCAATAGTAGTTTTTCCTTTTGTTTAGTCATGGTGGACAAGCCATTTTATTTAGTTGAAAAAGTTGTATGTAGCATTCCATGCCACATATATAAAGGCCTACTGAAATTAGATTTTCTTATTTAAACAGGGATAGCAGGTTCATTCTATGTGTCATACTTGATCAGTTTGCGATATTGCCATATTTTAGCTGAAAGGATTTAGTAGAACATGGACGATAAAGTTTGCAACTTTTGGCCGCTAATAAAAAAGCCTTGCCTTTACCGGAAGTAGCAGACGATGTGCGCGTGACGTCACGGGTTGTAGAGCTTCTCACATCCGCACATTGTTTACAATCATAGCCACCAGCAGCTAGAGCGATTCGGACCGAGAATGCGACAATTTCCCCATTATTTGAGCAGAGATGAAAGATTCGTGGATGAGGATATTGATTGTGAAGGACTAGAAAAAAAAAAGGCGATTGCAGTGGGAGCGATTCAGATGTTATTAGACACATTTACTAGGATAATTCTGGAAAATTCCTTATCTGCCTATTGTGTTGCTAGTTTTTTAGTGAGATTATATAGTATCTGAAAGTCAGAGGGGTGTGGCCACGGGTGTAGTGACCGCCAGTGTCTCTGTTGGAGGAGGTAATAGTCGCCGCAGCAGCTGCAGGAGGACACTGGCTCCGCTCATAACTACGGTAAGAGCCAACTTATTACCACAATTTTCTCACCGAAACCTGCTGGTTGACATGTGGTCGGGATCCGTGTTCGCTTGACCGCTCTGATCCATAGTAAAGCTTCACCTTCGGGAATTTTAAACAAGGAAACACGGGCTGTGTTTGTGTGGCTAAAGGCTAAAAGCTTCCCACCTCCATCTTTCTACTTTGACTTCTCCATTATTAATTGAAAAAATTGCAAAAGATTGAGCAACACAGATGTCCAGAATACTGTGTAATTATGTGATTAAAGCAGACTACTTTTAGCTTTGATCGGGCTGGAAAATAATGTCCGCTACAACCCGAGACGTCAAACGCACTCGTCATCATACCGCGACATTTTCAACACGACACTTAGTGGGAAATTTAAAATTGCAATTTAGTAAACTAAAAAGGCTGTATTGGCATGTGTTGCAATGTTAATATTTCATCATTGATATATAAACTATCAGACTGCGTGGTCGGTAGTAGTGGGTTTCAGTAGGCCTTTAATACATTAACTGATTGACAACCATGCTAGCAAATTGTACATTTACTATGATAAGCTCTATACAATGTGTTAATGTGTTTACTTTAGTCACTTGCTGTAAAACATTTTCAGTTCTGTTATCTATTGTCGAAGTAATCTGATCGGAACTCGAAATCGGATCTGAAGCCAAATTGTAATCTGTCGTCAAAAGATGTTGATCGGGATATCCTTAATATTAACTATATGCAAAGCGCATGGCCCTGCTCAACTTCATACTTTGGTCGTAGTGAATCTGCAGCCTCCAGTCGGCAAGCCAAGTTCTAATAAATGTAATTATTGACTGTCAAATTTGGAGCCTGCATAGAAATTTGCAACCTCTAAAAACATGTTCCCTCGTTGTCCTGAATCAGCACTTAAACAGAAGATAAGAACATAATTTTAGAAAACTGGTTGACTATCACCCAGACAACATTTTTTTTCTAATGCCTAATTTTGAAGGCTCAATGGAGAAGCTGTTGGGGCATGGGTCAACAACCCGCCATTTTTCAGCCCCCTTGTTGTTGCTTCTTACTTTTGTTTTACAGTAATGTAGGCGTGGGGTAAACATTTACTTTGAAATGAGTTTTAAGATTTCTATGAGGCCGTACATGTGTGGTGATTGGATGAGCGAAAACTGACATATTTTTTCTTCGGTGGCGGGAGAATACATTTGCTCTTTTGATAGTAAAGGATTATGACCCCTGGTCTAGACACCAAAGTAGTCCCTCAAGATTTGTTTAATGATTCACAATGTTTGTATTTCCTTTAGGACTGGGGCTAACTTTCAGGTTCAAATATTTGTTTTTAATTTAAAGGCAGTCCAAGATAACTGGATAGCAATTGCAGGAGGACCCTAAGAAGATGACTGGAGGAGTTTAACAAATGCAGTTTGAACCTAACTGCGATGAAGTCCAGTTTTAGGATAGTATTTTCATAATTGCAAACATGGAACAGTGCAGCCATTGTGCACACATTTGAATAAGAACATGAGAATGTACGCACATAAATTCATCCTACTCTATATTGCATTGACCCTTTTCTCTGTCCTGCTGCTCTTTTCAGGGGATGTACATTAAATCAACATATGACGGACTTCATGTTATTACTGGGACCACGGAGAATGTGAGTTAGACGTCTATACCCTATTCCCATATAGTGTGCTGCTCAACTTGAGCCCCTCTCGTTCCACCAGTCCCCAGCAGACCAGTGCAAAAAGATCCATGCAGGTGATGAAGTAATCCAAGTCAACCATCAGACAGTGGTGAGTAGAATACATTACACTCCGTTCATTAATAAATGCACTGCAGTTGAAATAAATACAATCGAGTACTTACTATGACCATGAATGTTCTCATTAAACCCGGTCTTCATTGTATTCTCAAAGCATTCGATTGATTTCCAGGATAGACTCGAACAAGCAATATATTCCTAAATTTGGAGAACAAAAACCACATTGTAATGTAAATTCACAGTGAAAACTCGTGGAACGCATTCAATCGCTTGTAACTGACCTGATCGTTTCGCCTCTCATCCTTGCCCACAGACTTAGATTGGTCAGATCTAGTCTAGATGCTAGTGCCAAAGATACCACATACCTCTCACACAGTCATTCCAACCATTACTCGGAACTCAACAATTTAGCCTCCAACAAATAACAAGAGATAAGGATTTTGCGGTTGCAGGTGCCCATTGTGTGGCATTAAAGTAACTAAATGAAATGTTATTGTGGGGGATTCCAGTCTAACAACTGATTTTTTGCTAATAGTGGTCGTTCGACAGCAATTGTTTTGCCAACAATGGCTCTCTGCTAGGGCTTCACGGTGGAAGAGGGGTTAGTGCGTCTGCCTCACAATACGAAGGTCCTGCAGTTCTGGGTTCAATCCCAGGCTCGAGATCTTTCTGTGTGGAGTTTGCATGTTCTCCCCGTGAATGCGTGGGTTCCCTCCGGGTACTCCGGCTTCCTCCCACTGATTGGTAACACTAAATTGGCCCTAGTGTGTGAATGTGAGTGTGAATGTTGTCTGTCTATCTGTGTTGGCCCTGCGATGAGGTAGCGACTTCTCCAGGGTGTACCCCGCCTTCCGCCCGATTGTAGCTGAGATAGGCGCCAGCGCCCCCCGCGACCCCAAAAGGGAATAAGCGGTAGAAGATGGATGGATGGATGGATGGATGGATGGATGGATGGATGGATGGATGGATGGCCTCTCTGCTAGGGCTTCACGGTGGAAGAGGGGTTAGTGCGTCTGCCTCACAATACAAAGTTCTGGGTTCAATCCCAGGCTCAGGATCTTTCTGTTTGGAGTTTGCATGTCTTCCCCGTGAATGCGTGGGTTCCCTCCGGGTACTCCGACTTCCTCCCACTTCCAAAGACATGCACCTGGGGATAGGTTGATTGGCAACACTAAATTGGTCCCAGTGTGTGAATGTGAGTGTGAATGTTGTCTGTCTATCTGTGTTGGCCCTGCGATGAGGTGGCGACTTGTCCAGGGTGTACCCCGCCTTCCACCTGATTGTAGCTGAGATAGGCACCAGCGCCCCACACGACCCCAAAAGGGAATAAGCGGTAGAAAATGGATGGATGGATGGATAGATGCCTCTCTGCTAACTAGGGGCTATTCCATTTTAATGACTGCCTTGGCTTTGACAGAGGGGTCGCTCTTTTGCTTCTTAACAGTTGCCAAGGCACACCCTCCTCTTGTTAGAGTATGAATAGTTGGAGCTTGTACGCTTATGAGCATGAACTTATGAAAACTGCTTGAATGAGATACAAAACGTCTTCTAAGGCAAACTGAAGAGTTCAGTTGCGATCAATTGAAAGTCCTGAGCATTGACGTCATGAGGCCTATTTAAGGCCTAATGACGCTGAAGCCCCCCTAAATAATTTGGTGTGCTTTTTGCAGAATACTACAATATACATATGCAGGAATGTGAGTTTAAACAAAAATTATAATATACCCTGTCATTATTCACTATGATAATAAATCATTTAAAGACCCTTTGTCAGCGCTCATTATCCAATCCAAGCTGTTCCATCAGTAACGCCCGCATTAGTGTATTGAAAATCCAATCCACGTTTTCACTCTTATCTTAGCAAGGTTGAGCAAGACCTCAATCACACTTCTTGCAGTGTTTACAGAAATAAACTCAAAGTCAACATGCTTCAACTCTAGTCGTTTCAGTACTGGCACATTTGTTGCAATTTCAAGGATTCTGTGCAATCAAAGTCAAGATTTTCTGAACCACAAAGAAGATTATAAAAGAAGAAGTCTCCCGCAGCTTTGGAGACATTTGCCTCGAAGTCTGCTGTGAGGAGCACGGCAGTGGTAGAATATTGATTGACACGAGTTCCTAAAACATTATACTCGCCTGTTTGTGGTAATTTGTCAACTATTTATTTTGTATCCGTCTATTTATATCCATCTATATTACATGATAAGCATCATGCGACAGGGGCGCGGGAGAGTTCACACTAAAGTCGCATCATAACGCTATCGGATTGATTTATAACATAAAACGTATAATTTCTATAATATTGCTGGCAGAAAAAATAAGTGTATGATAAGCAAAGCACACTACTACAGCTTTGCAGTATAGGTGTGCTACTTAAACTTAATTGTAGTTTAATAGCCTTAGTGTTATTTAAAAGTAGTGCTTTGGGGGCTCTGAGGACTGAATGCACTGACAGACTCATAGTCAAAATGGTGGCGTTTTAAGTGTTTTTCTTTCTATTTTCACTTTTATCGTTTTCACCATAAATGGCAGGTTATTGTGATAGTCCATATCACCCTCCCTACTTGTCAGGTATGGCCTTGAATTTGACACCTTTGTTCTAAATGCCTTGAATTACCATTACAATAATAATAACAGGAAACTAACAACAATTTCGACCTCTTTAATATGTGCTTCTAATTGTAATACAGCAACAACAGGTGGAAGTAAAAAAAAAAAAATTGCAAATGCAAAAATTCTGAATCAAAGAGGTCGTGCACAGACAACAAACATACTGTATCTTTGGATGGCTATCCAGACCATGTGTTCCAGGCAAAACAATTTCTTTCCAACACAACATCCTCTATTTTCAGTTCAACGCTGTAGTACCGTGCAAGTTAGTTTACACTGCTATCATATGTGCAACATTTCCCTGTTGCCTGCTAGATTTTCCATGCAGCAACACTGTCCTTATGTGTTTGGGCCATCTCATGCTTACTAAAGATTACTGAAGCTTTCCTACACTTACACTTTCAACCATTAAGATGTATTCATTGTTGTGTAATTCTAATACGGTACCAAAAAATTGTGAGCCAAAAAATATTTGCGCGCAAGCATCAAGGAATATCCTGGGGGCTCAGCCCACCCTGTTCTTCAAACCTAGTGACACCCCTGGTCCTGAAAATACTTTCTATGAGTTTTCCCTGTAAATTTGATCTAATATATATATATATATATATATATATATATATATATATATATATATATATATATATATATATATATATATATATATATATATATATATATATATATATATATATATATATATGGACCCCTGGTATATTTACTGCTGCAGCAGAATGTTGGATACATGTCCCAAGACCTTTGTTCAGTCCAGTCCGATTGCCAACGATCTCCCACTGAAACGTGTTTTCATCGTTATAAGACATCCTTGAAGGAGGCGTCCGAATTGAAACGTGAACTTATGTTCCACTTTCACAACTGAATAAGTTTGTGGCGCTGCTTTCAAAACGTAATGTCAGATAGAGGCAAAACTGGGAAGCTATTTTAAGTGCAATGGTGCCTTGTGAGAGCCTGTGGTATGCTGTCAGCTCTGCTACAAAAGATTTGTTCCAGGATTTATTTGATATTTCTGGAGGGCGAACATTTTTGGAAGTTGAATTCTGTGTGTTGTCTAATCTTGCATGCTAGTTTTCCCAGATGTTTTCCTTTTGCTTGCAGAGTGGTATGCCTTTGTGAAGTGATGCATTCAGGCACCATGCAGAGAGATGACTTGATTGACTTGTGAGGGAGCTGCTTTATGTGCTATGGCTCCACCTTGCTCTCCTGTAGGTGATGGGACAGGCCACTCCCCGTCGAGCGCACAGTTCCAAACCATTTATTACGCCCTCTGTGAGAACCTCATCTCTCTGATCCCTCACCCCGGGGGGAGGAGATAAGCAGAGAGAGCCACAGGTGTGGAAAAGGGTGTGATGAGTCAATCTGAGCACACTGGGCTGAGGAAAAGCTAGGGGATGCTGAGGGAGGAAGAGGTAACAGGGAACTAGGTAGTAGAGGAATGACAAGAAAATGTAAGGGACGTCAAAAGAAAATCTGGTAACACTTTAGAAGGGGGAACATATTCTAAGTAACAAAAACTTAATTAAGAGTTATTTGGTTAGGGTTGGGGTTAGGGTTAGAGCAGGGGTAGGGAACCTATGGCTCTCGAGCCAGATGTGGCTCTTTTGTTGACTGCATCTGGCTCTCAGATAAATCTTAGCTGACATTGCTTAACATAATAAGTAATGAATAGTTTCACTGGTAATCACAGTGTTGAAAATAATGTTCAAAATATAAAACATTCCCATACATTTTAATCCAGCCTTCCGTTTTCTACCGCACCTGTTCAAGAAGTTGCATTAATGGTAAAAAAGTATTTTTTTTATTATTGGTTCGCTTCAGGCCTTGCGATTGTAGCTGAGATATGCACCAGTGACCCCAAAGGGAATAAGCGGTAGAAAATGGATGTATGGATGGTTAGCTTCAGAATAACAATGTTATTAAAAAGAATAAGAGACTTATTTTACTCTAAAAATGTTGGTCTTACTTAAAAATGCACGCATTTGGTTGTATTCAGTGTTAAAAAATACGATATGGCTCTCAGGGAAATACATTTGAAAATGTTGGGCTTTCTTGGCTCTCTCAGCCAAAAAGATTCCCGACCCCTGGGTTAGAGGATAAGGGTTAGGGTTAGGGTTGAGGTTGGGGTTAGGGTTATTATTGTGAGGACTGGTGGGCATGGTAATGCCGGGTTTGTCCCTCCGTGGATGCGATGACGTGAACACAACAAAAGGTAGGATCTTAAAATATTTATTTAACAAAAAGAGAGCTCTGAAGAGAAATGCTGGAGCTAATAAAAAGGCAAACCAAAAACGCTAGTATGAAAACTAGGAAATACAAACAGAAAACTAAACTTGGCATGAAAGCACAAACGAGAAAACAAATCATCAGTATGAAACCTGGAAGAATCAAGTGGCATAGCGTGAGAGCTAGCGAGAATACAAGTAGAAAAAGTAGCAGTCGTCACTTGTTGCATGAGAGCAATATATGAACCCAGGAAGAAATGAACAAAGAGGCTGTCTTAAATAGGAGGGTGATTAGACAAAACAGGTGTGTGTGGACCGGGATTGGGAGGTGGACTGATGAGTTACCATGGTGACAGGCTAAACAGGAAATAAACAGTCACTTGCCGGAGAGTGATACCAGAAAGGAAAAAAATAACTAACATGTGTAGATACGAGCAGCGGATCGCAACAATTATACTAGTTGTATAATAAAAATGACTAATTAAGAGCCAATATGTTACTAATTTGCATGTTAATAAGCAACTGATTAATGGTGAATATGTTCCTCATACTAAAGTGTTACCAAAAGTCAGTTTCATTCCTAAATTTAGAGGAACAAAGAAGAATTAGAAAATCTATAAATATTACCACTGGGTAATCTCACAAAGCCCTTCAAATGCAAAATAATGCCACCCATCTTTCTTTTTCTACTGCTTGTCCCTTCTGGGATCACAGGGGCCTATCTCAGCTGCATTCGGGCGGTAGGCGGGGTACACCCTGGACAAGTCGCCACCTCATCGCAGGGCCAACACAGATACACAGACAACATTCACACTCACATTAACACACTAGGGACAATTTAGTGTTGCCAATCAACCTATCCCCAGGTGCATGTCTTTGGTGGTGGGAGGAAGCCAGAGTACCCGAAGGGAACCCGGGGAGAACATGCAAACTCCACACAGAAAGATCCCGAGCCCGGGATTGAACTCAGGACTACTCAGGACCTTTGTAATGTGAGGCAGATATGAGCTCATTCAATTTCATGATAGCATCGTTATGTCGGGCTATCACTTCTACTTTTCAGACATCTTTGCATTTTCGTGCGGAACATGCTTTCAAACAAGACTGCTAGTTTTCTTTTTGAGGTAGGGCCTAAAAGTTGCTCGAATAACAAACCGGTTGTTTGAAGAGGCAGCATGATTATGTTTGTAATAGCGTTTGGGAAAATAATGAAGACTCCTGGGAGTTAAACCTTCCCCAAAGCAGCAGTTTATATGGCATTTCAGTGGGTGCTTTCTTGTTTCCATCTGCTCTTTGCATATTTTGTAAAGTGGACACTTTCTGTTCGGCCGAGTTAACATGCTTTTGTGTGTGTGTGTGTGTGTGCGTGTGCGTGTGCGTGTGTGTGTGTGTGTGTGTGTTGCATGTGTGGTCGCTGTGAACGACGGTACATTTGATGTCAACTCTTAACATACGGAACCAGTGCTTAAACATTTGTTAAAAAGAAAGCATCTATTATTTTGTATCCTGTTTGTCCTCATTAGGGCTACAGTGGTGAGATGAAGCCTGTCCCAGCTGACATTGAGCATGAATTGAGTTCCACTTTGGGGTAGTGGGCAGTCAATCAAAGTACACTTAGAGTGTTTGCTATGCATGTATTTATTTGTGGCAGCCCGCCACAAATAAATGTTTGTGCTACGTGTTTGCCCTTCCTCATAAACATATTATTACTGGTTTGAATGTCTTCACGATGTAAAACGTTTTGAGTCACTAGAGAAAAGCACTATATAAATATAATTAACTTCCCTTCACATGCACACGCGTCATGGCCAATTATACAAGTTGTGTTATGATCCATTGCCCGGATCATGTTTTCATCTTAGTTTTGACTACCTCAGTTCGTTTTTTGCACCCCTGGGTTTGTGTTTCAGTTGCCATGGGTGCTGATTGGTCGCAGCTGCTTCTGATTACTGTCTGGGGTGCTCACCTGCTGCCAGGCACTAATCAGAGAGCTATTTATTCCTGTTCCTTTCCCCATTTAGTTTGGCCTCCTAGTTTGTTTCACGCAAAAGTTAATGACGGTTATTTTTCATTCCTCTTTGTATGCTAGCTCCCGCGCTATCCTCCTTAGCTTTGCCTCCTGTGCGATTGGCACACCTTTGTTTTTCCTGTATGATTCATACCAATAAATCATTTCCCACCTGCATGCTGTGTCCGGAGTCCGTCCGCATCCTGGAAGAAAGACCTCCGCATCACCATGTGACCCGTTCGTTACAAGTTACACAATCACGTCATCTATATGTGAGATCACCATGATAACTAATAGGCCTTCAGTGTGGCCAATGTTGAAGTGAAGTGAAGTGAATTATATTTATATAGCGCTTTTCTCTAGTGACTCAAAGCGCTTTACATAGTGAAACCCAATATCTAAATTACATTTAAACCAGTGTGGGTGGCACTGGGAGCAGGCGGGTAAAGTGTCTTGCCCAAGGACACAACGGCAGTGACTAGGATGGCGGAAGCGGGAATCGAACCTGCAACCCTCCAGTTGCTGGCACGGCCGCTCTACCAACCGAGCTAAACCGCCCCATTAAAGTTAAAGGATAACATACAGTGTGCAAACCCATAAGAACAATATGAATATTGTTTAACAATGTTTTTCATGCTTGATTCCTCTTTATTTTTCTATGCCATTGGTGATCTATAATATTTTCAATACTGTCCCATAACAGCGTGTAGTTAAGTTAAACTCCCAATGATAGACTGTTTATCGTTTACTTAAGAATTGTGTATTCATAAATTCTTAATGTGCACCAAAAGCAACATACTTCCTTCTACACAGTCCAAAAATATGTGCATTATATTATCATATCTTGATTATTTTTTGTAAATTCAACCAATGCACACAATGCACACAAACCCAATCCTAGTGAAGCGTCGTAAATACTTGCATGCCATTTTTTTTGTTTTAACCGACAGTATCCATCCTTCCATTTTCTACCGCTTGTCCCTCTTGGAGGACGTGGGGGAAAGTGTGTGTTGGTATGGGTTGGAGCCTATTCCAGCTGTATATGCACGGAATCTAGGGTACACCCTGGACAAGTTGCCACCTCATCACAGGGCCAACACAAATAGACAATATGTAAAGTGGAAAAAAAAATGCTCTATAAAATCAGTCTGCTGTTTCCAGCCAAAGACATTAGATAATATGGCCAGGCTGCCACAGGCTGGTCATCATAGTTTGTGAAATAAGGTCAAAAAACCTCTTTGTGTATATTTGGTGACCTCTATGGACACTTCCAGTAGCTGAGACAAGTGTAATCAATTGTTGTGCACTCTGGACAGAATGTTCAGAGACACAAAAAAAAAAAAATACTGACTCTAATCGGACTCTGCCATCAAGCAGTGATGGGCAAGCTACTTGGAAAATATAGAGAGCTAAGCTACAAGTTATACGGCAAAAGTAGCTTGCTACATCAAAGCTACATTAAACGGGCCCACATGTATAGTATCAGTGTAAATGTAATGGACCCATTATTATTAACTATCCGTCATTTAGCTGGGGACACCCTAAAATTACCTTAAGGGGTCCCTGCACTCCACTGTATGTTTGGCCCACTCCAATAATGTTATTGATTTTCTCTACCTACAGTAAATAAGTGAAGTGAATTATATTTATATAGCGCTTTTCCCTAGTGACTCAAAGCGCTTTACATAGTGAAACCCAATATCTAAGTTACATTTAAACCAGTGTGGGTGGCACTGGGAGCAGGTGGGTAAAGTGTCTTGCCCAAGGACACAACGGCAGGGACTAGGATGGTCGAAGCGGGGATTGAACCTGGAACCCTCAAGTTGCTGGCACGGCCACTCTACCAACCGAGCTATACCGTTGAGAAATAAACAGCATCTATCTATATCTTGACCAAAAAAAATAATCAATGACTTGTGTGTTGTTTAGGAACAGTTGGTAATGGTTATGTTCAGTAAAACGTTCATGAACTTACTCACCTTAATGTGTATCCTAAATTTGTGTTGGACGTCTTCGATGAAGAGAGCAGTTATGATTTTGGTTTCCAGAGTTAACAACTAAATACTAAGGTTTTTGGCATTGTTTTCTCTAAGCGCATACATTTGTCTAAATATGGCCAAGACCAATATTGTGGGTGTCTTGGACCTCATCTTCATGACTAAAGGTAAAATCTGATCGAGTATGTTTTTTTGAGTCGTCCGCTTGAAGCGTCCCTCTGTTTCTGACTCTCTCGTCGTCATGTTACGATTTTGCTTACTAACTTCGATGATCCGCCTTATCTTGCCTCTTATTGGCCAGTCTGTAATGTTTCGCTCTATCCATCCATCAATCCATCCATTTTCTACCGCTTATTCCCTTTCGGGGTCGCGGGGGACGCTGGCGCCTATCTCAGCTACAATCGGGCGGAAGGCGGCTTACACCCTGGACAAGTCACCACCTCATCGCAGGGCCAACACAGATAGACAGACAACATTCACACTCACATTCACACACTAGGGCCAATTTAGTGTTGCCAATCAACCCAGGTGCATTGCTTTGGAAGTGGGAGGAAGCCGGAGTACCCGGAGGGAACCCAAGCATTCACGGGGAGAACATGCAAACTCCACACAGAAATATCCCGAGCCTGGGATTGAACCTAGAACTGCAGGACCTTCGTAATGTGAGGCAGACGCACTAACCCCTCTTCCACCGTAAAGCCCTGTTTCGCTCTAACCTCAGCCAATTGTGACTCATCGTACGAACACCAACCAGTCATCATGTATTTTCTCCGTATGTATGGTTGTCATCCAGCTCATTGAATTTTCTCAATGTTGTTTTTTGGCCTGGATTCACAGTCCATTTTCTCTCTTTGTAGCTTGTAGCTTTGATGTAAGCTACCTAGTTACATGAGTCTAAAACAGTGGTTCTCAAATGGGGGTACGCGTACCCCTAGGGGTACTTGTAGGTATGCCAAGGGGTACGTGAGATTTTTAAAAAATATTCTAAAAATAGCAACAATTCAAAAATCCTTTATAAATATATTTATTGAATAATACTTCAACAAAATATTAATTTAAGTTCATAAACTGTGAAAAGAAATGCAACAATGTGTCACGTGGGGGTCGCATCTTTATGCGGGATTGTTCTCCCGGAATGCAGAACTGACGGCTCCGGACTAAGACGTGTGGTAGGAAATGATTTATTTACAGTATCTCATAAAACTCATACGACAAAAAAAAAGCATATGCGTGCCGTTCGCACGTAGAAGCTAAGGCTAAACACTTAGCACAGAAAACTAACAAGACTAACGTGGTCAAAACACTGGCAAAAACTTGAGACTAGGCAGAAAACTCACGTGAAACAGGTTGCATGCAGCAAACACAATGAAGGCAGAATGAGTGAAAACAAAGATAGGCTTAAATAGAGTCTCGGATGAGTAACAGGTGTGCGTGCACGGCAGGTGAAAATCAAGTAACCATGGTGACGAAACTAACTCACAAGGTGCACAAACAACAAAGGGAGTCCAAACAAACAGAAATAGCATAAAAACATGATCAGGACCATGGATCATGACACAATGCAATATTCAGTGTTGACAGTTAGATTGTTTTGTGGACATGTTCCATAAATATTAAAGATTTATTTTTTGGTGAAGAAATGTTTAGAATTAACTTCATGAATCCAGATGGATCTCTATTACAATCCCCAAAGAGGGCCCTTTAAGTCGATGATTACTTCTATGTGTACAAATCTTTATTTATAATTGAATCACTTGTTTATTTTTCAACAAGTTTTTTGTTAGTTTCATATCTTTTTTCTAAACAGTTCAAGAAAGTCCACTACAAATGAACAATATTTTATACAATTTAATAAATCAGAAACTGATGAGATAGTGCTGTATTTTACTTATTTATCTCTTTTTTTTCAACCAAAAATGCTTTGCTCTGATTAGGAGGTACTTGAATTAAAAAAATGTTCACAGGGGGCACATCACTGAAAAAAGGTTGAGAACTACTGGTCTAAATGTAGCTAAGCTCCAAAAAAGCTAGTCTTTAAAAAGTAGCTAAGCTACCACCAAGCAACTGGAAAATATAGTTAAGCTACGTAGCTTAGCTACTTGTATTTTGTTACTGCCCATCATTGATAACAAGCATCCTTTTTGACTAAGCCATTATTTGCCTAAATATGATATGATGCTTAAAAAATTCCAAAGGGAAATTGGACATTCTGTATTGAATCATATTTTAACCATACCCGGTGGACACTAGTCTTGCTACAAACTTTTAAACAATCAGGGCTGTGACTCTTGATGAATTTCAATTGTAAATCTTACTATGGTAGAAAAAATATCACTAATTTCAAGAAAACATTACTCCTAGGAATTTTGGAAAATATTTAAATAAGATTACTTTTCTTTTTAATGAGAATATCTTAATTTAATTACGTTTTCTACATCATGAATGGTGTGCCACTCATGTTCTCTCAGTTTAAAGAAAACATGAATTTTGACTATAATCAACATGTGGGTTGAGTGCAAAAGTGGGTTGCGGACATGTCCTTTACTGAGTCGTGGGGCTTTGCCTGGGCAAGAAACTACACATATAATCTTGTGCTTTCATAGAAGACTAAAAAGGTTTGTCAGTGTCATTAAGATGTTGAATGTGCCAGTCCTGTCTTTTGTTGTCCCCTAAAAAGTGTTTGCCTGTAAGGATTTTGCTTATTGTTTATTTGCTGTTAATTGTCATATGTGCAGTTGTTTTTAAATCGCTCTGTAAAATCGCTTGTACGTAAAATAGATTTTCAGCTAAAAACATGTCTTTAATTTGGGTCACTGCTTGTCATTAAAACCAGTAAAGTTCACCACTGGACTATATTACCTTGATCCCAGCCCGCCTACACTTTTATTTTGTTTTTACAAAAAAATAAAATAGTTAAACAAATCATTCAAGATATATTTTTCAGCAAGTCTGTGTTGTGTGCTCCCTAGGTGGGCTGGCAGTTGAAAAACTTGGTCAACGCTTTGAGAGAAGACCCATGTGGAGTCATCCTCACGCTGAAGAAAAGGCCACAGAACACCCTGAGTTCCACACCGGCTCTGCTAAGGAACGTGCGCTGGAAACCACTTGGCTTGCAGGTAGATAGTAGGGCTGTACATCTTTGGACACCACACGATTCGATTCGATTCTTGGGTGTAACATTTCTATATTACTTAAAAACATGGTTGTGTTTAATAAAATGCTACCCAAACATTTGATGAAGTCAAATACAAATAAAACAACAAGACCACTATTCCACACTTCTCTTTTCTGAAGTAAATCTGTAAAGCAGATATGGGCATCTAAGTCAACAATATGATATGCCTGAGCGGCTGGACAGGACAGATAATTTATATATATATGTATATATATATATATATATATATATATATATATATATATATATATATATATATATATATATATATATATATATATATATATATATATATATATATATATATATATAATGGAGTTTAATAGTTTTCTAATCGCAAACCCAAGCTCTGCCGCAGACACCCCATCGCTCAAAAGCTAGTATTTTATTTTTCTTCCTTTTCCACTGATATTTTATTGCAGTAACTGTACCTTGGGTTAAGTTGAATTGTGGTTGAAAACATACTGAAAGAACATAAATTATTTATCTGAAGAAATTCTGAGAAATTCTCTTTTCCAGCAGCTTTACAAGGTTGGCAACACCCAGGGGCATGCACTTAAAAAAAAAGAGAAAAAAAATAATAAGTAAGTATTAAACATTTTAAAATACCTTTAAGAAAATAAACTTAGTCAGTCACTGAAAATAAGGAAATGGTGTATATATACAGTATTATCATATTAATATTTTGGTCTTGATTGATTGATTGATTGATTGATTGATTGATTGATTGATTGATTGATTGATTGATTGATTGATTGATACTTTTATTAGAGATTGCACAGTTCAGTACATATTCCGTACAATTGACCACTAAATGGTAACACGCGAATAAGTTTTTCAACTTGTTTAAGTCGGGGTCCACGTTAATCAATTCATGGTACAAATATATACTATCATCATAATACAGTCATCACACAGGTTAATCATCATAGTATATGCATTGAATTATTTACATTATTTACAATCCGGGGGGTGGGATGAGGAGCTTTGGTTGATATCAGAACTTCAGTCATAAACAATTGCATCAATAGAGAAATGTGGACATTGAAACAGTGTAGGTCTTATTTAGTAGGATATGTACAGCCAGCAGAGAACATAGTGAGTTCAGATAGCATAAGAGCAAGTAAATACATTAGAAGTACATTTGATTATTTACATTAGGTTATTTATAATCTGAGGAGATGGGATGTGAATGGAGGAGGGTATTAGTAAAGGGTTGAAGTTGCCTGGAGGTGTTGTTTTAGAGCCGTTTTGAAGGTATTGTTGTTAACTACGTTTGTATATCAGTGCTGAAGTAATCATGGAGAAGTGCAACCAAACATATTCAGTTAAATGATCAAAAATAATGTCTTTATCAAAAGTGTAATGCACGGAAATGTGCTTCAGTTCTGTAGATGATGACTCACCAAGAGGTGTCGACATCTCGAGTCTGGCAATGAAAAGGGGGCTTTCCAAGTAGCTGGTTATGTACAGATTACTCAAAAACCAATTGATAATATAAGAAATGACTGCAAGGTTCATTTTCAGGAGCAAAAATACATAGAGAACTTGTGAGTGAAACTTCGATCATCTGAACACTATGCAAAATAAATTAGGACCCTATTCAATACGATAAGTGGCAACAACTGGATGATGAATAGGTCAGTTTCACTTAAAACTTATTTTCTTACTGCATATTTAACTTCAAACACAATGCAGTTTTTTCAAAAACGTATCCTCTGTTGGCCCCTGCAAAGTTTTTTTATTTTTTGACCTGCTCACACTGATTAATATAAATGTTTTTTCCTCCACATTCCCTTTGTCCTTTCCTTAGAAGATATCCTTTTCTCCAAGTTCTGTTTCTATACTCATCCATTCATTCCTGCAGCGTCTTTGTTCTTCTCTGTTGTCAGTAATTCTGCTGTTTTTAAAAAAGTATCTGAGAGCATCAATGCCATAGTTACTTTCATTATTACTGTGGTGTGTGTGTGTGTGTGTGTGTGTGTGTGTGTGTGTGTGTGTGTGTGTGTAGTTTTGATAAGACTCTATAATCTATTGAATACTTTGATGAACAAGTTACTTGCAGCAGTTTCATCAGTCTACACAAGAGGCAGGATGACTATTATTTTCCTCCACTGCCTAATTAGATCTCTATTTACTTTAGTTTATTGGTACCATTTGCTTACTGTTGTGGTCTATGCTTGATGCATTGCTGTGATCCAAACACACAAGAACATACCAGAACAGCAACAATCTGTGGGAGAAAGGAAGAAAAAGAAGTGTTAGACGTGTTCGCCCTCAAAAAGACTTGCACGCTTAATTATTTATGTAAACTACAGGCTGTGAAACAAGATCTTCTACTCAGCAGATACTGGAGATAATTCACTGACTCCAAAATGTAAAACTGTGTTCACACAATTTTTAAACCGGTACAGTATATATGTACATGATTCAAAGCCTGTTTTTGTGGGATGAAGTTTATAGTTTTTAAATATAATCCAAACGTGGCAAATATTCAGAGAGATTATGGACTAAAGCCAAAAAAGGAAACTGTTTATCCCTTCAAATGATCATGCAACGCCACACTTGTTTCTCAAAATAGCATGCATTTACAAGCGGTAATTATTTATACACAGAGACGTATTACGTATTTATGAAAAAAGGGTCTCAGGCAACGAGTGGCACCTGTGAGCAATGTGACAAATGTGCACAGTATCAGAAAAACAAAAATACACACAATGCTTGGTTGTAATTAAAAGAGAATTGCAAATATTTGAGGGAATTCGTCAGTCATTTTTCCAATCCTTATGTGAGACAAGGACATGTCGTTACCTTTTTTTTAAAATTGTAAATAGAAAAAAAAAAACACTAGTACGAGGCGGCGAACAATGTAGCGTATGGGAGTCATCCTTTCCGCCTGACGTGAATATTGTTTGAGCTAACTTATAAGGAACTACTTTCTGTAACACGGCGTCTTAATCATGGAAGTAACATATATTATGCAGCTCTTGACACACTGAGATGCTTGTTTGCTCCCAGCATTTATTACCTGAGGAGTGAGGATTAAATCATCAACTACAAACCCCGTTTACATATGAGTTGGGAAATTGTGTTAGATGTAAATATAAATGGAATACAATGATTTGCAAATCATTTTCAACCCATATTCAGTTGAATATGCTACAAAGAAAACATATTTGATGTTCAAACTGAAAAACTTTTTTTTTTTTGCAAATAATCATTACCTTTAGAATTTGATGCCAGCAACACGTGACAATGAAGTTGGGAAAGGTGGCAATAAATACTGATAAAGTTGAGGAATGCTCATCAAACACTTATTTGGAACATCCCACAGGTGTGCAGGCTAATTGGGAAAAGGTGGGTGCCATGATTGGGTATAAAAACAGCTTCCCAAAAAATGCTCAGTCTTTCACAACATATGCTGCCTTCTAAGCGCCGTCTTTTTCATGGACACCCCTGTTTATTTCAGCAAGACAATGCCAAGCCACATTCAACACGTGTTACAACAGCGTGGCTTCATAAAAAAAGAGTGCGGGTACTTTCTTGGCCCGCCTGCAGTCCAGACCTGTCTCCCATCGAAAATGTGTGGCGCATTATGAAGCGGAAAATACGACAGCGGAGACCCTGGACTGTTGAACGACTAATGCTCTACATAAAACAAGAATAGGAAATAATTCCACTTTCAAAACTTCAACAGTTAGTTTCCTTATTTCCCAAACCTTTATTGAGTGTTGTTAAAAGAAAAGGTGATGTAACATAGTGGTGAACCTGACCTTTCCCAACTACTTTGGCACTTGTTGCAGCCATGAAATTCTAAGTTAATTCCATCCATCCATTTTCTACCGTCTATTCCCTTTGGGGTGGCGGGGGGCGCTGGTGCCTAGCTCAGCTACAATCGGGCGGGAAGGCAGGGTACACCCTGGAAAAGTCGCCACCTCATCTAAGTTAATTATTATTTGCAAATACAAAATAAAGTTTTTGAGTTTGAACATCAAATATCTTGTCTTTGTAGTGCATTCAATTGAATATGGGTTGAAAATTATTTTTAAATCATTGTATTCTGTTTTTATTTAACTCTAACACAATTTCCCAACTCAAATGGAAAAGGGGTTTGTGAATGGGGACCACAATTCATGTGCTGAAAGATATAAACAACCATCACTCAGCATCCAATTGAGAGTAGACATTGTACAGCAAGTGTTTGTATTTCTTACTTAGCACTTAGTACTACTGCTACATGAGGCTTATTGTTTCACTGTGGCTTAGCACACAGCTTTTAAAACTTGTAGCTCGTGCTCCTTATATTCAGGCTACAAAAATATTGGAATCTGGATCATAATTTGTCCCAAAGTATTTGTTGGTGAATAGAAAAGCGACATTTGCGATGTGCTCTGTCAAATCAGTACCCCAAGTGATAACAGTGCTTAAGAGTACTTAAAATGAGCAAAATATGTAAAAATTACATGGAAAAGTATTTTGAAAATGCCTGTTACTACATTACATTCACAGTTACAACATGTATATACCATTTTTTGGGAGTTTTTTCTAGCTACATCCTTAGCCACCTATTGCTCATGTTTTTTCACAAGTTAGAATGCATAAGAAAATCAGACATATTTCTTCTTTTCTCACACAGGGATTGTAGATGAGAGGCCAAATAAAAAAATTAAAAAATGTAGTGCCCCTTTAGTAACAACTAGGCAATATGTGTGTGTTTTTTTGGACTAATTCTGTGCACATTTGTCACATCGCTCACAACTCCAACCCGTTGTCCGAGACCCCTTTCTCATAAATCTGTAATATGTGTCGGTTTATAAATAATTACTAGTTGTAAATGCCTGCTATTTTGGGAAACATGTATTGGTGAGTTATGTATTGTTAATAGGCAGGCAGAATAGGTAAGCAGTCATGATGGCTTTGTTGACATCTTGGTGCAAGTACTTTGTTCTATTTTTGTGTTGCCGTCCGAACACAATGGCAGTTTTAGAATTATTATTTTTTTTTTTTTACCTATTTTTAAGCTTTAATAACTCATTCTAGCAAATAAATACAATGGAGAAAAATTGACCAGTAATTCATTTAAGTACACACTTCATGGTCACTTTACCAAATGCTGTGACCTCACTTAATTGTTATCTGAACTGAATTAACATTTTAATAAACTATGGCTAGTTTCCCATAATTGAAATAATAACTAAATTGGTATATTGAATTGTAAATGTTATGATCCTTCATGACTGTTTTGGTTTTGCATAATAGTTCCCATTGCTTTGTGTTAGTTTCAGTTTTCAGCCTTTCTGGTGATTAGGACATACACCTATTGACCATTATCATTTTAGGAATTTATATGCCAGTGCCGCATATCAGACTGTGCTGTTGCATTACTGAGCACATCCCAATTAGTTACTTCATGTTTAACTTTGCTTTCCTTGCTACCAGTTGTCCTTTTGCATTATCAGCCGTGGTTGACTGCTCTTCCCACGTTAATGCGGTTTCTTTTGTTATGCTTAATTTCCTGGTACCTAATTTGGGGACCTTCTACTCAAACACTGCATGTCTTCTCTGCATCCTGGGATCCCGCCAACAATGCCAACCCGCAACCGTAAGAGTAAAATTAGCACCACTGATATGTTTTTTAAAGCAGAACTGTTGTCTTAACGGGTACGGTATCATCTGCAGTTCTTTGTTGCTAAGCCTGTGAAAAATAAACATGGAGAATATGGCATTAGCTTTTACTAGAATTTTGAAGCTAGATAAGTGTACAGTAGATTTACACCGAAATGTTTCACATGAATACAATTCAGAACCACCTAAATTGAGGGGTTGTTAGCTAACACCAGCTACTGCAAAAGATACATTGACACAAATGACTTAAAACATTGTTATTATCAGTCACTCCTCACAGGAAGATGAGATCTCTCACGGATGACATTTATCAGGCAAGTACATCTTTCATTTCCTGGGGATGTCCTAAGAATGTGTGGCATCCAGCAGATGATAGCAGATCTTATTTAACCTGAAAACAGGGTATGCTTTAACTATTTTTCGGGGGGAGTCCGTCAAGGATGTAGTCTACACGCACACTGTTCAATACCTGTATGGATTGAGTGTTTTATCATGCTGGGAGGTCTTCACCCGAAGTGGGCGTATTTATCCAGAAAAGAGACTTGTCAATTTTTTGATTGGTTAAAAATATGTTTGTTTTTAGGTGGTAGAGAACCTTGGATTGGGTTTGTCCTGGTTAAAGACCAACATTTAGGTATTTATTGCATTTTTGGACTGTTCTCAGTGCTGTATCCTTACATATTGTAGAGCAGGGATATTCAAATTGTGGCTTAGTGAGCGCCCCATCAATTTAGTTGGTGGCTTACCTACACCCTAAGATGTCTACTACTGTTCACGCTCTCACTGTAAGAACTAAAAGTCTAGTAATTTTACCTTTGACGTAACCTTAAGGACCTGTAATGTCCAGACGACCAGAATTTCACCTCCAAGGTCTCCATGTATTTGTTGCTCTTGAAAACAAATCCGGCAGTCATTTCCCATAACATCGATTCGTTTTTGAGTAATGAGCAGATAACTGATGTCATTTACAGAACTGGAGCACTATTTCCCCACATAGATAAAGGCATCCAAAAGTATTATTTTTATCACATAACTGTTTGTGTCGCTCTGGTACATGAGTAATTCAAAATGATAGGGTTAACATTGCAAACAAAAACAAACAAACAAAATATATATATATATATATATATATATATATGTATATATATATATATTTTTTTTATATATATATACTCTATGTATAAAGTATATATACTGTATATATACTGTATTATATACAGTATATATATGTAAAGCTGCTGGGAATGTGAAATAAAGCATCTCACTATGTTCTCATGTTTTCAAACAAAATTCAAGTCAAAGGTACAGTTTCAGCAGTAAAACATCAGTAGAAGAGGACACAAAATATAATTTTAGCAGATTTTCTTATTTATCTCTGATTTTTGAGTGTCGTGTCTGCGGCGTAACTTGAGTACCCAATTGCAAGTGTGGAATGGACCTACACTTTCGTGTTTACGATATGAATACTCTAAAGCTACATAATATGGCCACTGGTATGCCTGCTCCAAACTAAAGAGGGGCCTCAAAGTCTCAGGGAAAGTAACGCATTCACAAGGGCAAAAAAGGTCAGTTACACACGTCACACGCCACTGGTATGTCTGCTTCAAGAAGGAACCACAAAGTCCCCTGAATAAAGTAGCAAAAACTTGTACAATACTTAACAACAATTTTGCAATGTTTGTCAAATTTTGTGCAGAAATAAAATGATTCGCAATGAAAATGCGACCTAAACACATATGGCCTGATTTACTAAAGGTTTGCGTGTAATCTAAAACACTTGCAAACCTAAAACCACGCGCAAAGCTGATCTACTGACTGTATGCAAATTGGATTGCGTATGTTAAGTGAGCAGAATAAGGCTTGCCATCCATTTTGCATCTCTGTCTTCATTAATATGTAAAATGTATGCTGATCATCAAAACGCCCACAATACTGGAAGCAGAAATGCAAATATAATTACTTAGCACCTGCAATGTGATTCATCAATACTCATCACCGGTTTGTTATTTAGCACATGTCAGAAGGACGTGCAAACTGATAGTTCCGCATACGACTGCAGAATCAGACAGACAATGGACGGACGAGAATCCTCCGTCCTTTGTGTGTGTGTTGACATGTTGGACATTTAGGAATAAAAAAATATTAGACATATTATCTATTCTGCAACATCATTTTATAATTTTATGGCTGGCAGAGGACTTAAGGAACCTGTTAAAACACATTTAATTGCTGTGTTTTGGTGTCATTTGGTATTTGTTTAATGACCTCCGTATTTTTCAACATAAAATATATATTTTTCAAAATATTTCTTATATAAAAAAACGTCTTTAAGTATGCATTTTTTCCGTCTTGAGCGGATTAAGTGCAGCCTCCCTCCCATGCACCTTCGATGGTAAAAAAAAACAGAGATGAACTGCATGACTGCTTCTAAAATATCCATGAACAGTGGTATATGTCTCTGGCATGTTTAGAAACATAACATGATAACATTGATGTTCTGTAAATCAAGAGTTTCGCTGTGATGATGCCCCGTATGGTACATGCCAAATCCTCATTTAAATAAGGCGTTTTGCACCACCTTTCAATTGCACACGCAGTGCTAGCAGATCGCATGCAACACGCCCACTAATAGTATACCCAATTTTTACTGATTGCACACACTGTTTAGACAGAGTGAGGTATTTGGAGCTTAGTAAATCAGGCCCATAATATGCAATATGAAATTGTCTCCAGCCCTGTGATGAGATGGCGACTTGTCCAGGGTGTACGCCGCCTTCCGCCCATGTGCAGCCTAGATAGGCTCCAGCAACCTTCGCGACCCCAAAAGGGACAAGCGGTAGAAAATGGATGGATGGATGAAATTGTCTACAGTCGTTGAAGTCAGCAGGCTGATGCAGGTCGACCCACATTTTAAAGTTAAACATGTTCCAAAATGTGCTGAAATTCCCTATAGAACAAGCCTAAAATCACTGCTGTGTTTATTTTGGGGGTAAATTTTAGGTCCAGAACAGGGAAATAAATGCCAATGTTGTCATTCGAAGGGCCCTTGAAGTTAGCTTTGTTGCTGTTCTTCCCCATTTTTAAAACCCTTTTTTGGAGAGCGGTTGATTTACTTTCACAGTGACTTTTGTTGAATAATAAATGTGCTCATGAAGTCAATAATGGTTGCAGAATTTTTTCGACAGCCCTGATATTACTAATCTAATGACCTGTGTCCCGGTGCTCCTCATTTTGATTTTTGTATTCAAAAGCTTAACAACCAATAAACTTAGAGTAGACAATGACGGGAGTTTGGTACAAATGGGAAGACATGTCAGAGACATAAATCGGACACGTAACTTTATATCAGGGGACGGGAACCTTTTCTGCTGAGAGAGCCAAGAAGCCAAATATTTAAAAATGTATTTCCTTAAGAGCCATATAATATTTTTTTTATCACTGAACACAACTAAACGCGTGCATTTTTAAGTAAGACCAACATTTCTAGAGTATAATAGGTATCTTATTCTTTGTAATTAAATTGTTATTCTGAAGCTAACTGTGGAGGGGGGCGTGGCCTTCGGGCCTGCAGCAAAGCGGGGTGTGCCAGGACCGGCCTCAAAATCAGCGACAGGTGCGTAGATGGCTCACCTGGGCCTTGTTATAAGCAGCACCCAGGAGGAGAGACGGGCTTGGAGCTAGAGCCAGAACGCGAGCGAGAACGAAAGAGAAAAAGACAATTGCTGGAAAGCAACTGAGGGACTTAATGAAAAATAAAACAATATTGTAACCCTGAAACAGGCTCTCATGTTGGTGCTTGGTGGTCTGAAGAACCCCCAGGAGGGCAAGCCCCACACTAACCAATAATAAATAAATAACTTCTTACCATTAACGCAACTTCTTGAACAGGTGCGGTAGAAAATGGATGGATGGATTAAAATGCATGAGAATGTTTTATATCTTGAAAATTATTTTGAACACTGTGATTTCAAGTGGAATTATTCATTACTTATCGTGTTAAGCAGTGTCAGTTCAGATTTATCCGAGAGCCAGATCCAGTCATCAAAAGAGCCACATCTGGCTCGCGAGCCATAGGTTCACTACCCCTGCTCTATATAATTTATGAATGGCAACGAGCATTGCGTTAATGTGACGTTCTTTCCAGATAATTATCTAATTAGCGTTAAGACAGCTTATTGACTCCAGTCCATGGGCCTGGTGTCCAGTCACACCCAACCTGGCCAGACCTGCATTTATACATCCCCACAGTATGAACCTGCAAAGTGTTAAAGTTGTGATATGGCCCATAGGGTGTATGCAGTACATTTCCATATGTTTGTAGTGAATGCAGCAGGGATCCAATGTTTTAAGTGATGTTTTAACACGCTGCAAAGCCACCTGCTGTGGAAGTCCCATCCTCTCTCTGCTTGCACTCCCAGCACTGCTTCCCCTTTTCCTAAGGCTGGGCTGTAATCACTAAATTACTATTTTCCCTCTCACTGCACAGCTCCCTGCCTCGCTCTCCTCTCCATCACTCTCCCCCTCTTTTTCTCTCTTTTTGACCCATTTCCGTGTCTCTGCTTCATTGCGTCCCCATGTTTTTTGGGTTTTTTTTTTCCCAACAGCATTCTTTTAAAAAAGCTGTCTGGCTGTACACCTCGGACAGCTGTGAAAGTGAAAGGGGTAATGAATTAAGTAAGGAATTAAGGTAAGGAATTAGAAAATGCACACATTTATAACCCCTACCGTTGCAGTAAGGGTTACCTCATTTTAAATTTCCCTCACGATCAACTAAAATCTATCTATCTAGTAGGCAAACGGTTCAGATGTATTCAAAATTCGTACATGAAAGCAGCAAGGCATCCTGTTCTCATGGAGGACACACTGACAAATGACGCGCCCTAGAGTCATACTGAGGTAGGAGACCCCGCTAGCTTTCCTCTGCCTCAGTGAGAGCAATGGTTGCTGTGGAAACAGACATGGAGAACTCTGTGTATGTGTGCGAGCGTGTGAGTGTGTGTGTGTGTGTGTGTGTGTGTGTGTGTGTGTGTGTGTGTGTGTGTGTGTGTGTGTGTGTGTGTGTGAAGATGCATGAAACAAAATGATAGAATAGTGAATGTGGAAAGGCTGCAGAGTAAGAGCCAATAGAACAGGGCTGTCAAATTCATTTAAGATTGGAAACCACATGGAGAAAAATCTACTCCGAAGTGGGCCCGACTGGTAAAATCACGGCACGATAACTTAAAAATAAAGACGACTTCTGATTGTTTTCTTTGTTTGAAAATAGAACAAGCACAAATGTACAAATCCTAATGTTGTTGGGGTTTTTTTACACTTACATGTTGCGGTTAATAGTATTCTATCTTTATTTGTTGTTATTTATATTTTCTGAATGAATTTTGTGATAATGTTCATCAGTCAACTCTTTGGTGTGTGTGTGTGTGTGTGTGTGTGTGTGTGTGTGTGTGTGTGTGTGTGTGTGTGTGTGTGTGTGTGTGTTTGTGCGTGTGTGTGTGTGTGTGTGTGTGTGTGTGTGTGTGTGTGTGTGTGTGTGAAGATGCATGAAACAAAATGATAGAATAGTGAATGTGGAAAGGCTGCAGAGTAAGAGCCTATAGAACAGGGCTGTCAAATTCATTTAAGATTGGGGGCCACGTGGAGAAAAATCTACTCTGAAGTGAGCCCGACTGGTAAAATCACGGCACGATAACTTAAAAATAAAGACGACTTCTGATTGTTTTCTTTGTTTGAAAATAGAACAAGCACAAATGTACAAATCCTAATGTTTTTTTTTTTTTTACACTTACATGTTGCGGTTAATAGTATTCAATCTTTATTTGTTGTTATTTATATTTTCTGAATGAATTTTGTGATAATGTTCATCAGTCAACTCTTTGGTGTTAATTTCCAATCCATCAAGATAAACAAATCATATCAAAATCAAATTAGAGTGAGTTATTTGTGAGGGTTGATAATTTTCCTCGACTGATGTACTAGCATCATGTGATTTATTTTGAACACATGTAGCATCAGCTACAAAGATACAAAATATTGCTATTGTGACATCCAGTGGACACATTGAGAACAGCTGTTTCTTTCATTCAAAAATTTCAGGTACATTTTTATACTTGGCAAACTCATCCCGTGAGCCGGATACAATCTGTTCACGGGCCTAATCCGGCCCTTGGGCTGTACATTTGACAACATAGAATCCATAGTAAATGCCTCTATTCTTTGTCATTCACAATTGTAAAAGAAAGGTCCGGCTGAACATCAAGGACACAAAAGAGTATTTTCGTTTTGTTTTTTTCCCACAGTTTTCTTATGTGCTGTGAAGTTGGAAAATAATCCATTCTCAGTTAATGCTTTAAGCAGGGGTTACAACGCGCCCCGCCCCCCTCCACAGGTAGCCCGTAAGGACCAGATGAGTCGCCCGCTGGCCTGTTCTAAAAATAGCTCAAATAGCAGCACTTACCAGTGAGCTGCCTCTGTTTTTTTAAATTGTGTTCATTTACTAGCAAGCTGGTCTCGCTTTGCTTGACATTTTTGATTCTAAGACGGACAAAACTCAAATAGAATTTGAAAATCCAACAGAATATTCACTTGTTTAAATAAATTCATTTATTTTTTTCTACTTTGCTTCTTGTAACTTTCAGAAAGACAACTTTAGGGAAAAAATACAACCTTAAAAATTATTGTAGGATTTTTAAAAACATATTCCTTTTAGATTCCTTCCTCTTCTTTTGTGACAATTTAAATCATTGTTCAAGTACATTTATTTTTTTATTGTGAAGAATAATAAATACATTTTAATTTAATTCTTCATTTTAGCTTCTGTTTTTTCGCCGAAAAATATTTGTGAAATATTTCTTCAAACTTATTATGATTAAAATTCAAAAAAAATATTCTGGCAAATCTAGAAAATCTGTAGAATCAAATTTAAATCTTATTTCAAAGTCTTTTGAATTTCTTTTAAAATTTTTGTTCTGGAAAATCTAGAAGAAATAATGATTTGTCTTTGTTAAAAATATAGCTTGGTCCAATTTGTTATATATTCTAACAAAGTGCAGATTGGATTTTAACCTATTTAAAACATGTCATCAAAATTCTAAAATTACTCTTAATCAGGAAAAATTACTAATGATGTTCCATCCCAAAACTTTTTTTTTTCAACAACATTCAAATTAGCTAGTTTTTCTCTTCTTTTTTTCGGATGAATTTTGAATTTTAAAGAGTCGAAATTGAAGATAAACTATGTTTCAAAATTTAATTTTCCTTTTTTTTTCCCTGTTTTCTCCTTTTTTAAACCATTCAATTAAGTGTTTTTTTCATCATTTATTCTCTACAAAAAACCTTCGGTAAAAGGAAATAAAATGTACAACAGAATGACAGACAGAAATACCCATTTATATATATATATATGGATTTATTTATTAAAGGTAAATTGAGCAAATTTATTTAAGTGTGTATCAAACTGGTAGCCCTTCACATTAATCAGTACCCAAGAAGTAGCTCTTGGTTTCAAAAAGGTTGGTGACCCCTGCTCTATAACAACACATTTTTATTCCTTTCCTTTCAGCCGGTCCCCACAAGCCCTACCAGCACTTCCCCTACACCCGGGGGCACTTTAGGCATGTCCAAAATGGATTCCCAGGACGTCTACATTCTTTCTCCTGTCTCCGGACTATACAGCCCAAGGTTGTTCTCTAGGACACACAAATGCTGACCTCTTTGCTGACTATGACTAACATGGGGCTGTGCTCTGCAGAGAAGAGCTGGGTTTGATTTCATGCGATGACATCAGCCGGTACAGTGTGACTCCCCAGTCCGTCTCGAAAGGGTCAGAAGCCGTCAGCTATTACCTGGACCAGGACAGCGGCCAGTACTTCTCTCTTCTGGAGGGAGATGGACCCCCGGGCTCTGACTATGACAGGGGCCGTAATACGGGCGTGCGCAGGAGAGATAAGACCCCCACTCATGGTAAGAAGCAGATTTAATCATGTCGCTGGTGTTTCTTAAGTGGCTCCCAACTGGTATCTTCAGTAGAACAGCATGTTCTCCAAAAATGTTTTCAACATTCCCTCATTATGTGCTCATCCCTTGCTTGATAGCTGTTAAGCATCTCTACCAATAAGGCTTCTGATGCTGCTCGTCTGTCTGCCCGTCAGCATGATACAGCATTACACTGAAAATAATGGGCCCATGTCCATGGAACTGGTTGGAAGGTTGGGACATGGACCAAGGAACAAACCATTACATTCTGAGGCAGAAGGATAATTTTCCCCTTCTGGCATCAACTTCACATAAGGGATATGGTGCTTTATTTAGCCCTCAATGGAAAAGCATTCCTCAACTGGGGTGTCATGTCCCAAAATCAAAGACAAATTCAGCCTGAGACCCTCCTTCACAGTGTCCCAGACAGCTTTCAAGTCATACTGTTCCCCTGTGGGAGATTCTCAAGGGGCCGTCATGATGTGAAAGGCCAGGGTCACTCTGCAACACATGCATTAATATGCATTCACAGGACTTGTCTGGACTATCAATGAAAGCAGGAATCTGCCCTCTGCTATGCAGGGACTTTACAGAAACTGCTCAAATGTAACAATCACTGACAACCTAAAATGTGGAAAGTGGTCAAAAGCCTTTACTTTTTTAGCCATATCATTTTTGCTGTGTCACATGTTACATTCGTTTCACAAGTCCCTAGTCAGAATTGTTTACACTATCGCATTCTTTTTGTCTTAAATTTGCATATTAGCTTCCTGACTCGTTGCTGTGGTGGACATTTCCAGTGTTACCAAATTGCTGAATCTTATTGTTGAAATGATGCTGAGCCCTCCAAATAACTGAAGTGCTGAGCTCATTGGTTTCCTTGGCAACAGCTACGTAGCTCGCTAGACTAAAGGAACATGCAATATTGTCAAAGTTAGTTTGTGACGAACCCCAAGATGCAGAGACAGAGGCAGGCATTGAATTAGAAAACAGGATTTAATTAAAATATTACAACAAGAACAAACAAAAGAGGTACAACCAAAAGCACGCACAAGGCGGATAACAAACTAAGGGAGCTAGCATGGGAGCTAGAAAATAAAAGGAGCTTAACATGGAAGCTTGCAAAAACAAAAATGGTCTAGCGTGGAAGCTAGCGGGTAGCGAGCGGGAAAACAGAAGTCATAACGTGTAGAACAAAACAAACTGGAAGCAGGGAACAAAAATCAGTAAGCTACAAACATCAAACGGATATAGCTTACCGCTACGCTGCAAATACAAGACACGGCATGACATGACAGGAGCGACAAGAAAAAAAAAGGGTCTAGCGTGGAAGCTAGTGGGTAGCGAGCAGGAAAACAGAAGTCATAACGTCTAGTACAAAACAAACTGGAAGCGGGGAACAAAAAACAGTAAGCTACAAACATCTAACGGATATAGCTTACTGCTACGCTGCAAATACAAGACACGGCACAACACGACAGGAGCGACAAGAAACAAAAAGGGTCTAGCGTGGAAGCTAGCGGGTAGCGAGTAGGAAAACAGAAGTCATAACGTGTAGTACAAAACAAACTGTAAGCAAGGAACAAAAAACAGTAAGCTACAAACATCTAACGGATATAGCTTACCGCTACACTGCAAATACAAGACACGGCGCGAAACGACAGGATCGACAAGAGCGACATCGACAAGACAATAATCCAGCACTGACTGGAAGACAAAAGCAAATACAAATATGATTGGGCTGATTGACACCAGGTGTGGCCAGGTGCCAATCCACCACAGCTGAGGAGAAACAGCGCACAGAGAAAAAAACAGGAAACAAACAAAATAAGAGCGCTGACAGGAACTGAAAACAGGAAATACTAAACACACACAGAGGAAAAAAACTAAAACACAAACAAACTGGCAGTGGCAAACCTGACAAATATAAAGGGAAGGATGTTTATATTTGAGGCAGTGAGCAAAATTGCAGATATACTTGTATTTTTTACCATTGACGTGGCTTAATAACAGCATTTTGTTGCCACGACAGGCAGTTTTGTACTGTGTTCAGACTATTAGTGGGGGTGTACAATTGATAACGAGTGCAAAAATGATGCAGACTGGACTATTCAGTGTGCCAATGGAGACACTCCACATTCATGACATTATACGCTCCAACGGTCCAACCTGTGCCGATTTTTTATGTTGTAGAATATGCAGTGCATGCATACAATATGAATAATCTTTTCTGGGCAATAAAAAAGTGCCATCTAGGCAACAGAACTTATTTTTAGCCCACTTAAAGTGCACTTTGGGAGGCACAGGTGTAGTGATGGTGCATCTGGAGTGATCCAGGTGCAGGAAAATGCACATTGGAAGACATTTTGTTGTATAGGAAATATATTAATATGTTAATACTTTGAAACGTGCTAAATAAAGACACAAAACAGCGGCTTTTCAGTCTTGATCAATCACATTACGAGTACTAAATCCCTTTATTTACAAACGTTTGTACATGTCCTCCCAGTATTGTGGGTGTTCTAATAATCAGCACATATCTTGCATTTACAGTAAATGAAGACAGATATGCCTAAAGAGTTGTAGTCTCTATGTTGCTCATTTAAAGGGAATATATTAACCAAACTGTTCTTACGTATTAGTACCCGCTTTTGTGTATTATGTATAGGATCTGCATAAGTCCCGGACATTTGGAATCAAACCATTGAGGCATTGCGGAGATATTTATAAAACAATCTTGCCTTCCTTCATACCTCCTCCAAACGAGCCGTTTAGAATTTTCATAACTTGTGACGTTTTTCCAATTTGTGACGTCAGCAGATATATCTTTATGTGCTAGAGGTTTACCCAAAGAGCTTTGCCCCAGTCCGCCACTGTAGTCAATAAGTTCCTTATTTTGCTCTATCTTATTGTTGTGGGACAGACTGGGTCGTACATGCACATGCATCCTCTGCTGTTGCCATTTCTAATACAAAGTAGCGTATAGTTCTATCTCATAGAGTAAGTAGACTTGATATAGAAGCACTAAACACTACAACATGGCTGATGGGGAGAAGACGCAACCAAAGTGCAGGCACGTAAATAGGTGGGCCCACAAAACAGCACATCCTGAAAAGACGGTTAGAAAGCGGCTAGACGATGGTTTGTAAAACATACAGTAATCTATGCAACATTTTGACCAAAGAACCACCATTACATGTTATGTCAACCACAAGGAAAAAACATCATGTGACCCCATTTAAGAGACACAATCCTCTGTGCACAAACTTAGTACATAAATAAATAAATGATAAATGGGTTGTACTTGTATAGCACTTTTCTACCTTCAAGGTACTCAAAGCGCTTTGACACTACTTCCACATTTACCCATTCACACACACATTCACACACTGATGGAGGGAGCTGCCATGCAAGGCGCTAACCAGCACCCATCAGGAGCAAGGGTGAAACGTCTTGCTCAGGACACAAAGAGGTTTTGTACTAGGTGGGGATTGAACCAGGGACCCTCGGGTTGCGCACGGCCACTCTCCCACTGCGCCACGCCAGATCAGCTCTGCGTGCGCTATGAAGCTTACACATCTTTCAAAACACGCAAACCTTTAGTAAATCCAGCTTTAAATTATGTCCGGACTTTCTTCTGAATGTCCAATGCAGATCATCCCTCAATCTCACGTCCACATATCTATGTTAATTGAAAGTTAACTCGAGCACCGCAAGCCTGCAAGTTAAAAGCCACGGGCTGTCAACTCACATTGCAAGGCAGCCATTAAGGAATCTGAGAGGAAGATTTACACCATGTAAATGGTAAATGGGTTGTACTTGTATAGCACTTTTCTACCTTCAAGATACTCAAAGCGCTTTAACACTACTTCCACATTCACCCATTCACACACACACTAATGGAGGGAGCTGCCATGCAAGGCGCTAACCAGCACCCATCGGGAGCAAGGGTGAAGTGTCTTGCTCAGGACACAACGGACGTGACGAGGTTGGTACTAGGTGGGGATTGAACCAGGGACCCCCGGGTTGCGCACGGCCAATCTCCCAACTGCGCCACGCCGTACTATTGCACAGCCACACCAGCCGGAATACGTTACAGATACAGGAGAGCAAACTGTATAAAAACTCATATTGGCAAAAATATTCCAACGTAATCTGATTACATTTTCTGAACAAATTAAAATGATTTTTGCTGTTACAGTAAATGCAAAATTCATACTGGATTCACAACTTAAAATATTTACATGTACCGTGATACATATATTGGTTTATTTTGAAGAAGACTTATCCCAGGTGACTTATATTGAGAGGCAGGGTGAACCCTGGACTGATCACCTGTAAATCATAGAACTGACAATCACTCACATTCACACACGGTTAATAACAATTAACGGTCTTCAAGTAATCTAACTGAGCGAAGTGATTTTAGCACTAGGAGAACAAACTGCACACAGAAAATCTAAAACTAAAATGTGGGTCGGATGATCCTTGTCATGCATGTCATTCCCTTCACCTGCACACACCTTGTCTCCCTCTCACCTGTCCACCCACCAGCTGTCTCTCAGTCACTCTCTCGGTCTCTGCTTGCCAACACCCGATTACCTAAGTTGCCCCTTAAACCGACTTTCTGATCGCTGGTTGGATCGTTCTAGGTGACCTCAGACCTGTTTCCATGCCTCCCGAATATAACTGGATGGCCGAGGCCAAGGAACCCAGCATGGGCAAGAGAGGGAGCCGAGGTACACACATACTACTAACACATATATACATGCAACGCTGACCCCCACACTGTACAAACTAACAGGTTTGGAACAGTGCCTTGCTTTGCTTCCACTTCAACTCAACACATTTCAGCCCATCCTCAGGTTATTCATGGTGCTGTGGTTGTTTTAGGATACATATCTGGTAGGTATGTATCCGGCATAGTTAAAAACAACCATAAATGCAAGGGTATTGCATTTATCCACCTGCTCTGGAAATGAAGGTATTTCCGTGTGCCCAATTGGAACAATTTGCACTGACACTTGATCTGTATTCAATTCCACTCGACTGTCAAAAAGTGTATGAATAACATTAAAGCACAATAACAAGTTCAGGGTTGGATATTGTTTTTTCTTCTGTCAGTTGTAAAGTTTTTTTGTGCATTTGATAACGAACAAGTGAGAAAATTCTGACTTTCTGTCACAATCCCGATTTAGCCGTGGTATTGTCCAAATCCTTATAATCTTTGCTAAAAGATAAGCAGGATGTCCATCGCAGTGGAGTCATATTCTACCCGATAATGCAGCTTTGGGGAACTTGTATCCCTTTCTGTATTTTTTTTAATCCGTTCGGGTCAATTGGCCAATGTTTCACTCTCGTATTGAGTTCTCCCTTATCAGCAACTGTCTTTGGTTTCACTCCCTCTCTTCCGTTCTGTTTAGCCTGTACATCATCTAACTGGTGCCATATTTCTTCCACACAGATTCAGACAACTCCCTGCTGCGTTACCTGAGTGACGACAAGATCCTGGTCATTGAAGAGGAACCAGACGGTCCAGGGAGAGAGAGTCGGCGGGACTCCACCAGACGCTCTCGACGCAAGAGCCGCAATCCCAGCAGCCCCAGCTTTCCTCTCAGCCCATCCATGCTGTCCTCCACCTTGCGTTTAGATCAGCTACCTGATGCTTTGCCCGTATGTACACAGCCATTATATTTAACAATGCAAATGTATTTATTATAGATGCGCCGATCCATTGTGTTCTGATCAGTATTGGCCAACATTCATGCAAAAGGAGCTGATTGCCTTTATTGATTAATACCTGTAAATGCCAATCACAAACATTGATCCCCTCTGGCTAATACTGTATTTATTTTTTGTCCCCTAGTTCAGTGGTCCCCAAAATGAATAAAAAATGATTCTGCGGCCCGCTACCAATCGGGCCACAGCCCGGTACCAGGCTGCAGAATAATTTTTTATTCATTTTTTATAAAAATTTTTTCTTTAATCATCCATCCATCCATCCATCATCTTCCGCTTATCCGAGGTCGGGTCGCGGGGGCAACAGCCTAAGCAGGGAAACCCAGACTTCCCTCTCCCCAGCCACTTCGTCTAGCTCTTCCCGGGGGATCCCGAGGCGTTCCCAGGCCAGCCGGGAGACATAGTTTTCCCAACGTGTCCTGGGTCTTCCCCGTGGCCTCCTACCGGTTGGACGTGCCCTAAACACCTCCCTAGGGAGGCGTTCGGGTGGCATCCTGACCAGATGCCCGAACCACCTCATCTGGCTCCCCTCGATGTGAAGGAGCAGCGGCTTTACTTTGAGTTCCTCCCGGATGGCAGAGCTTCTCACCCTATCTCTAAGGGAGAGCCCCGCCACACGGCGGAGGAAACTCATTTTGGCCGCTTGTACCCGTGATCTTATCCTTTCGGTCATGACCCAAAGCTGATGACCATAGGTGAGGATGGGAACGTAGATCGACCGGTAAATTGAGAGCTTTGCCTTCCGTCTCAGCTCCTTCTTCACCACAACGGATCGGTACAACGTCTGCATTACTGAAGACGCCGCACCGATCCGCCTGTCGATCTCACGATCCACTCTTCCCTCACTCGTGAACAAGACTCCTAGGTACTTGAACTCCTCCACTTGGGGCAGGGTGTCCTCCCCAACCCGGAGATGGCATTCCACCCTTTTCCGGGCGAGAACCATGGACTCGGACTTGGAGGTGACAGAATTTCTAGGCGCAGTCAAGGCGTTGAGGGGTTCCGGTTTGGTAACCGCAGGATTAGGTCTCTGCTTTTTGCAGATGATGTGGTCCTGATGGCTTCATCTGATCGGGATCTTCAGCTCTCGCTGGATCGGTTCGCAGCCGAGTGTGAAGCGACCGGAATGAGAATCAGCACCTCCAAGTCCTAGTCCATGGTTCTTTAATTAAATCAACATAAAAAACACAATATACACTTACAATTAGTGCACCAACCACAAAAACCTCCCTTTTTCATGACAAAAACGGCCCTTTTTCATGACAAAGAAAAAAAAAAAAAAAGGATCCCCAAAGGAAAAAAGCTGTAGAAAATGGATGGATGGATAAATCTTGTGAGACGAGGTTGGCCGACCCTGGAAGCTTGCTAAGTTGTCCCGGCGGTGAAATGGTTTGCCCGCCACTTCCACTCGAATCAACCAACTACGAGCGCTACCACTGGCATATATGGCGTCGGTTGGGTGCTACAAATTGTGAGTTCAAATATTTGATTCATTGATTTTTTTCACATTTAATGCGTTGTTTTTTTTTTCAATTATTTTCATTTTGACAGTTCCACGTAAGTTTTTTGACTTTTAAATGCACCGAAAAATACGCCGTTTTGTACACTGTTGATAGTGTTTCTCCAGCAGTGGTCAAGTAGTGACATCAATTATAGTATTTTAAGAGGTATATATTGAGGTCAGTCTTAGTAGAACATCACTGAAGGCCGTCATAAGTTGTAAGCCGTAATCATATTCATCATATCAAGAATAGGCTTGACATACCTTGAGTTGCACGCTATGTCATGTACCAGTTTTACCTTGAAAATCCAATTACTGGAATACACTAACATTTGTACGATATTGTGTATGTATATAAATACATATATAAATAAACTTTTGATGGATTGATCCACATTCTTGGAGTTTCACTTTTTACGTGGAACTCAATCAACAAGCAACGTTCTCACTATCATGCGACTCTCGGTCCCTTATGGGGGCATATTAGTACGGATCTGGGAATTACTGTGTTAAACACTGCAATAATTTACAAGCATCCATGTCTAAGAGTCTGTCTTTTTTTTTTATTTAGCTCCGTGTCAATCATTGTTGTCATAGTATTTTCTTCATCTCAAACACATTTTTTTTTGCAATACAATACTTTTACAAGTCTCTAATCAAAGTGTCTTTATAGGATAAGCCATGATATTTCCCTCATGTTAACCCTCATCTATGTGGAAGACCAAGTAGAGTTTTATCTGCCGGCAGCTTTATGGATTATTTATGACTATATGCACATTTGCAACCAAATACACAGTAGCTAATATAAATGGATTTGTTTGCAGAGAAGTGATCTCATGACTTAGCCTAACATGCCCGTCTCATCAGACACTGCAGATTCTAATTGGACGTTTATTCACCGGCACATTGAGGCGCGCCCACAAAGCGGTGTTTTCTTCGGGTGACTAAAGTTGAGTCGGTAGCAAGCGTACAAGAACAGGGACTAGTATGCTGACCCTAAAAACCACACAATTATTTTATCCGCGAAATGTGTTTTGTACAATATTTGTTTTCAAATCTCAACATTTCAAACTCCTGATGGAAATAAGTGAAATGTCATCAAAATGAATGGGCTTGTTTGTCAGTATTGAAAACTATAAAAAAAAATAAAAAAAAATTAGAAACACTGAGTTTAACACCGCAACAGCAGGCAACTTCTCAGCATTCGGGTGGCTTACTCAAGGGCACATCGACCGTGAAACAGACATTAAATACCTGCAAAGGTAAATCAACTCCATATTCAGTCACTGAATTAATGACACTGTGTCCTTGGGCAAGAGACTTTACCCACCCACACTTATTGTCTTGCATAATCTTCAGGTGACCTCTACCTTTGTTGATATTAACGTGTACTGCAGTGACATGCGGTATGGTTCAAGGTAGGTGAGGCACATTGGAGGCTTTTTTTTTCTAACTTTATGTCTTATGCTCTCATCAATGGAAATAAAGGTTGCTCAATATGTGGATATAATGAAAAAGAAAAGAATAATTCACATTCATAAAAAATATTGTCACATTTATTTATTTGGTAACATTTTAGTATGGGGAACATACTCACCATTAATTAGTTGCTTATTAACATTCAAATTAGTCACATATTGGCTCCTAATTAGTCATTATTAAGTACTTATTAATGCCTTCTTCTGCATGGCATTATTATACAACCAGTAAGCCATTAACTAACAGTCTTTCCCTCAATAACCTCAGAGTTATTGCTTATTAGTAACCCTAACCGTATACCTAACCCTAACCCTTATATCCAAATATCCCTTTTGGCCAAATAACTCTAAATTAAGTATTTGGTATTTTAATAAGCAACTAATTAATGGTCAATATGTTCCCCATACTGAAGTGTTACCATTAATGAAAAAAAATAAAATATAAAAAATAAAAACATTTAGGGTCTTACCTTTTATTTGTATGTGAATAACCTGAATTCCAATAAAAGCTCGTACTGCATACATGTACAGTACTTTGATCTTAAAAGTCAGATAACCTTCTATGTTTTTCAGTAAAATTTCAGTTAGGAGACATTTTTGAGCTTGTACCTGTACATATAATTATCCATCTTATTTGTCACAATAATTTATTTAATGAGTCATTCATTTTGGCGCATTATTTAATTATATTTATTAAATTATTTTGTTGTTCAAATACAATTTTTTTAACAAAAGCTGCTGACTTATTCTGCGAAAAACTATAGTATAACAGCAGCAAGTGTGCTACTGTAGCTCACATACCCCACCCCAATTTATGACGACTGAAGGTGCTACAGCACCGCTCAGTATGATCGTTCTGTATTTAGAGTCCCATGAGCAAGAAAAATGATGTCACACTTAACTGTACATTAAATACATTAAACAGGCGGTAGATTTTACAGTCCAGTAAGTCATTGTGTAAAAAGGTTTATGGAAAACAGAAACAGCCACCTCCTCAGCCAGTTCAGCCTGTTCAGTGTTCAGTGCACTAAAAACATACACGCCATCTTGGTCGTGCTTGCAAAGCTGATTTTTGTAAATGTGTGCAAAGTGGATTGCGTCTGTTAAGTGAGCAGAATAATGAGTGCAATCCATTTTGTGTCCCTGTCTTTATTAATATGCAGAAAATATGCTGATCATCAAAACACACAAAAATACTGGGAGGAGAAAATTTAAATATATTAAAAAGCACGCGCAATGTGATTTATCAACAGTCACCACTGTTTTGGGAGCACTATTTTGCATTTTATTCAGCACGTTTGGAAAGTACTTGTCATCTGACAAGCACACACGGCTATGAGAAAAGAGTTGCTTGTGCTGCAAAGACAGACGATGGACAGTGAATCCTCCGTCCCGCATATGTGTCTGTTTTTTTTTTTTTTTTTGATGGTCAGAAATATAAAATATTCGACATATCGTCCATTCAGCAATTTTCTTTTATAATTGTATTGTTGCTGGCTTATTTTTTTTTTTTTACTGGTTTTAAGGAAATATCTTATGAGCGGTGTGAAATGAACAGATGGATTATTATAATACATCTCCAACATAAATATGTGTTTCATTATGTATTTTCTTGTGTTTGAGTCATTCCATACACACAAATGCATTGGTGATGCGATTCACAGCACAGTGTGCATATGTTTCTGTTGCCTAGATTGCGATTAAGAAAAAGTGTTACAGATTATAGATGAGTCCTGATGGTTCAACTAATCGCACACAGGTCGACGCATGATATAACATAAATGTCCAGAAAATAATCGGCTGTCTCTGTGGCAAAATCCCTATTCAAATAAGGCGGTCTGCACCACTTTGTTTAATGGCAGACGCAGTGTTAGTCGATCACACATAACACGTCCACAAATGGTACACACCTTTGTAATTTTTGTATGCACTGTTTAGCGTGTGGTATTTGGATCTTAAATGAGCAAACAAATACAGTACTGGGCACTGCCTCATCTGGTTTCTGGGATGTATTGATTCAGTGCACAAAAATTGGTACGATTGCATTGCACTTAGCAGATTGGAACATACAGTATATAGTAGTGGCTGTCTCAAGTCAGTTTTCTGGACTCAATATCATCATGAAATGTGCAAATTCAGATATTTTTATACTTACAGTAACAAAATGTAAAAATAAAACAATCATACAGAATTTACATTTATAACACAATAAAAAAATATTAGGGCTGTCAAACCATTGAAATAATTAATTGCGATTAATTGCATCTGTCTATAGTAAACCTGTAATTATTAATGACAAGTCACAGATAGATATGTTTTTTTTTATCTTGATTAAGAGGACTTTAAACAGATTATTTTCAAGTTTTTAATAGAATCCTTTGCATTCACTTTCACAGCCTAAAACGTATATTATGATTTAGGTAAGGATTTTTTATTAGTTAGACCTACAGACAGACTTAGACTTTGACTTCCTTTTATTGTCATTCAAATTTGAACTTTACAGTACAGATAAGAACAAAATTGTGTTGCATTAGCTCGTCATATTGCAGGATAAAAGAGCAATAAGGTGAAGCTATAAATAAATGGATTACTGTACAGATAAATATATTGCACTTTTGCATGTGCATCCACTTTTATGGATGTATGTAATATTGTCTTAGTTTTTTCATCAAAACAATAATAATGGATTAGATTTATACAACCGTTTTTTCATACACACAAAGGAGTGTACAGTAAGAACTAAGAACTTATGATTCATCCACTCCACATTTAAACTAAGCTAAATTTGGGGTAGACTGATGGAAACACTGGGTGCCAATTTGCGACTTCAGCCTCCACCAAACCTCTAACTACCGCCAAACAGTCATTCACATCCATACACAAGTGTGCATGGCACTGGGAGCAAGGTGGGTGGAGTATCTTGTCTACAGACACAACGGCCATGCTTGGCGGAAGATAGATTTGAACAAGGAACCCCCAGATTGCTGGATGTCTCCTCTACCATCTCTGCAACGCCCCATAAGTGAGGCTTTGTTGCACCTGTCTACCATGACCGCACATCCCTGGTGTACTGCATGGAATCAACACTGCAGTGCACAGTCTCATGATCTACTCTACTTTATTGTCTTTGGATGAGATTGAAAATGGATGGATGGATGGATGGATGGAGATTGCATATTTTCCATTGTTTACTTTTCCTCTTTTTCATGAACAGTGTATTTTAGGCAATCTAGGCAAAGTGTTATTCCATACAGTATTTTACACAACAAATCAATAATATTGCCTTTATTGTTATAAAACAATTGTTCTCAGCAAGAAGCAGATGTTTCAACCCTCACTTTTGGTCGCAAGAGTTTGGAATGCGACAACAGGAATTTGATTTTATAGTCAATCGTTACAGTTTAACCGAGCGGTTGGCCCAGCGTTGCTTCCAGATGAATGACGTGGTATTACAAAGAAATACACACTATTTTGGGCGGGGTGATTGGTTGGTAGGGCGGCCGTAACAGCAACTTGAGGGTTCCAGGTTCGATCCTTGCTTCCGCCATTCTAGTCACTGCCATTGTGTCCTTGGGCAAGACACTTTACCCACCCACACTGGTTTAAATATATCTACAAAAGTATGGTTTCACTATGTAAAGCACTTTGAGTGTCTAGGGAAAAGCGCTATATAAATATGATTAACTTCACTTCATTTTCAAAGCATGGAAGGCACAAAACGACATGATTGTAGGGACGGCGTGGCACGGTTGGAAGAGTGGCCATGCCAGCCAGGTGAGGGTTCCTGGTTCGATTCCCAGCTTCTACCAACCAGGTCACGTCTGCTGTGTCCTTGAGCAAGACACTTCACCCTTGCTCCTGATGGGTCGTGGTTAGGGCCTTGCATGGCAGTTCCCGCCATCAGTGTGTAAATATGTGTGTGAGTGAGTGAATGTGGAAATAGTGTCAAAGCGCTTTGAGTACCTTAAAGGTAGAAAAGCGCTATACATTTATAACCCATTTACCATTTGATTTCCAAAATGTCTCTCAGATATGTTGTCTCAGATACTAGCTCGTCGAAGCTGTTTAAAGACAATGTTATTTGCTGTCTTTCAGCGAGGTGCGGACACACTACGAGCAGACACAACAGACAGGTGAGCTTGTATTTGTGGAGAGGACACTCATTGAATTAAGGACATTAATTATAGGAGGGGTTCTTTTTCTCGCCATTAATGTGTTTTTTCCCACAGGTACTCGGGCTCTGGAAGCTCAGGAGCAGCCTCTATGAAGAAGGTAGGGAACACTGCACTTTTGCATCACTTTTCTTTTTAGGTTGATGAATAGTACTTCCTGCAATTATTCTCCCCACACTTATTGTTTGGTATTCTGTGACTCACATCTGTTTAATGAAGCCACTCAGGCTTCAGTGTTACGTCAGCTGTCTCCTAGCGACCGCATCCGCTATGAGAATGAGCTTGGCTGTGTGCGAATACCAATTCAGCATAAGCAGCCATTAAGTAGCCCCATAATTGTATTTCAGATGCGAGTTTAGTGAGGTAAAATGGGTTTTCGTCTTAGGATTACTGTTACATTAGAGCTGTGTTAGTAATCTGCGTCTAGTAGCATTCACTGAGTACAGTGCAAAAACTGAAATCCAAGTAAGATTAAATATCTCAAATAAGGGTGATATTTGCTTATTTCTGTCTGATAAGATAATTATTCTCACTAAGCAGATTTTATGTTCAAATATTTTACTTGTTTTAAGGGTATTGGTCCTAAATTATCCCAGTAAGATATTACAGCTTGTAGCTGAGATTTGATGACCTATGTTGAGTAAACCGGGCTTCACGGTGGAAGAGGGGTTAGTGCGTCTGCCTCACAATACGAAAGTCCTGCAGTCCTGGGTTCAAATCCAGGCTCGGGATCTTTCCGTGTGGAGTTTGCATGTCCTCCCCGTGAATGCGTGGGTTCCCTCCGGGTACTCCGGCTTCCTCCCACTTCCAAAGACATGCACCTGGGGATTAGGGTTAGGGTTGATTGGCAACACTAAATTGGCCCTAGTATGTGAATGTGAGTGTGAATGTTGTCTGTCTATCTGTGTTGGCCCTGCGATGAGGTGGCGACTTGTCCAGGGTGTACACCGCCTTCCGCCCGATTGTAGCTGAGATAGGCGCCAGCGCCCCCCGCGACCCCAAAAGGGAATACGCGGGTGAAAATGGATGGATGGATGTTGAGTAAACCATGCTTGGAAGTAGAATATCAAATGTTGCAAGGCTGTGTCATCAACACTCACACATATAAAACTACCTTTTTAAAGTAATAATTTCTTATTTCAAGCATGAAAAAAAAAATCATGACTTTGACACAATTGTGTTTCATAATTAAAACAGATGACAGCCAAATGGACTCTGCTGTTTTATTTTCAATGAAACAATAAAAAAAAACATACTCATATATTAGTACAGTTGTTACTAGTGAGAATGTACTTATTTTAAGGTATTTTTGGGTACATTGTGGTTAGCTAATTTTACTTGTTTTGGGAAATCTTGACCAGCCAAATGTTCTTGTTCTATTGGCAGATAATTTTGCTTAGTTCAAATAAAATACCCACATTTTTTTTTTCTTGTTTTTGAACACTGACTTTTTTCAGTGTAAGTCAAATGATAATTCCTTTTCAAGACCTAAAGGAGCCAACTGGTTAGTAGTCACTTAATACCATTTAAAACACTTCCTTTTGGTCTAGATCAGTGGTCCCCAACCTTTTTGTAGCTGTGGACTGGTTAACACTTGATAATTTGTCCCTCGGCCCGGCGGGGGTTGGGGGATTCTTTTTTTTTTTTTTTTGTCATGAAAAAGGGAGGTTTTTGTCATGAAAAAGGGAAGTTTTTTGGGTTGGTGCACTAATTGTAAGAGTATCTTGTGTGTTATTTATGTTGATTTAATGAGAAAAAAATAATTATATTAAAAAAAAAATTTAATTAATTAAAATTTATTCTGCGGCCCGGTACCAATCGAGCCTGGTGGTTGGGGACCACTGGTCTAGATCATATTTATTGGAAAGTCTTGATGTAAATTTGGCTCCACAGTTACTCTTTCAAGCTTTTTTTTTTTTAAGTTTGTCTGCAAATGTTGGATTTTTGAGGCATTCCCAGATTGCAGATGAAACAACACCTCGTCCTCTCCGAAAGTATCATAAATCTTTTGAAAATCTACACTGTTTCAATGTACAGACCAGGCCAAAAGTTGGACCCACCTTCTCATTCAATGCGTTTTTACTATTTACATTGTAGATTGTCACTGAAGGCATCAAAACTTTGAATGAACACATGTGGAGTTATCTACTTAACAAAAGAAGGTGAAATAACTGAAAACAAGTTTTATATTCTAGTTTCTTCAAAATAGTCACCCTTTGCTCTGATTACTGTTTTGCACACTCTTGGCATTCTCTCGATGAGCTTCAAGAGCTAGTCACCTGGAATGGCTTTCACTTCACAGGTGTCAGAGCTTTGATGCCCTCTACAATGTAAATAGTTATGAAAATAAAGACAACGTGTCCAAAGGTGTGTTTTAGCCTGTACTGTATATATGGAAGTCATCACTGCTATTTTTTTTTTTTTCAGATACGGTCAAAAATAAACTTCTTAAACATTATTTAGAGTCACCCGGTCACAACATTAGGTACACCTGCACACTCTCTGATGGATTCAGACCGTGGATTAAAAACAGCTGTTTTTAGCAGCATTCATGTCACTGAATATTATTGTTATTATGCATATGCCACAGTTAAATGAAAATATTACTTTAGCTCACCTTTTTTGTGTTTCCTAACAGCTTAAAGCAGAGAGGAATTAACCTCCACCCCCCTCCCCCCTCCCGGCTGAGAGCTTAGAAAATCATCTTAAGCAGAAATTGAATTCAAACCTTTCCGCCGAATAAGAGCCATTTGCTTTGTATAATTGTCTCAAAGTAAACTTACATTTCTGTCTTTTTTCAATGCTAAATTTAATTAAAAACACACATTGGACTTAATGTGTTGGCCTGTCTAAGGCAACAAAGCCGAAGATGAACAATTGGAGTAACAAAAGTGATAGTGCATCGTCGACAGCCACATGGATTGTATGTCATATGCTGTTCTAGCATGCAGAGATTAATCACCTTACAGTGATCGAACAAAAGGTGTATAAACATTACCAATAACAGATACCATAACAAAAATAGATAACAGGACAGATTGGAGATTTTAAACTCTATACTGTATATTTGGCCTGCAGATGATGTGAATATTTTTGGCCTGCATATGATGTGAGTAATGCAACTTCCTTTATTGTACATTTATATAACTTCCTGGGGACTCAAATGGCACTAATTGAATGGAATGACCAATAGTATTTGATAAAATAATATCAATATACTATTTATGGGAAGCTAAAACCCTTTTACTAGAACTGTTGAGTTTGAATTTGTTTCGACCATAAAAGCATACAACATGATACATCACAATTTCCAGTTTCTCTTTTCAACATGTTCGAAAAGGAGTAGGAAGAAGCAAATCTTATTTAATCCCACTCCTTTTCTTTTACATAACAGTTGCTAAAACTTGTGTTCCCTTCCTGTTCTCAATTTATACACAATATACCCCATAAGTGATCACAATAAAAATGAATAAATAATACTCGGTGAAGTAAATTATATTTCATATGGTGTAATGAATAAGAATATTTTGAAAATGAACGGATGGATGGATGAAATAAATTCAGAATATTTATCATGATTCTTTTTTTTTGTACTTTGTAAACACTTTAAGTTTGAAGAGTTTCTTCAAGTGTATCATATTAGTACATTGTTTGATTTCTTTGCTTAATCCATTCCAAAATGTAATTCCACATACAGATATACTGAAGGTCTTAAGTGTTGTACGTGCATACAAAAGTTTTAAATTACATTTTTCTGTATGATTATATTTTTCCTATTTTTCTTAGAAGAATTGTTGTACATTTTTGGGTAGCAGGTTATAGTTTGCTTTGTGTATAATTTTAGCTGTTTGCAAATTCAAAATGTAACACCGTTAACACCGTTAATGAATGACGTGTACTTTTGTAGTTATTTCCCCATATTTCTACACAATAACTCAGCTATGGTAACACTAGTGAGCAGTAGAGAATATGAAGTGGTTTTGGTCGAGAACATGTTTTGCTTCTTTCAATATTGACGTGCTTCTTGCTACTTTATGTTGTATATGTTTTACATGAGATTTCCAGTTCAATTTATCATTAATCATTATACAAACTGTAACTACAAATTTGGTTTCATTTACTGTTTCAATTTCTATTTCATCTATTTGTATTTTTTTGACTCTCTCTTCTACTGTTACCAAATAGCATTATTTTAGCTTTACTGAGATTCAGAGATAGTCTGTTTTTGTCAAACCATCTTTTTGATCTGTTCATTTCTTCTGTTATTATTTATATTATCTTCTGTGTGTTCTCTCCTGAACCAAACGCTGTTTTATCATCCGCAAATAATACTAACTTTAAATATTTTGTAACTTTGCAAATGTCATTTATAGTGGGATTGAATAATTTTGGTCCTAGTATTGATCAGAGGTACACCACAGGGCATATTTAGCGCTGGAGATTTGTGTTCGCCTAGCTTCACGTATTGTTTTCTGTTTAAGACTAACCTTCTGATGCCATATCGTTCTTGTTTTTTGTATTAAAATATTGTGATTAATTGTGTCAAGTGCTTTAGATAGATCCATAAACACTGCTGGCGCAAATTTTTAACTATCTATTGCAATGGTAATTTCTTCTGTAATTTCAATTAAAGCCATCGAAGTTGAAACATTAGCTCTGTATCCATCTTGGTTCTCTCCGTGTATTTTATTTTAGTTTGTGAAACTCTCTAATCGGTTATTGAACAGTTTTTGAATGATTTTAGAAAATTGTGGAAGTAAAGAAACAGGTCTATAATTTGTAAATTGGTGTTTGTCTCCAGTCTTATAAATTGGTGCAACTTTAGGTATTTTAATTTTGGGGGGAAATTTACCTGTTTAAAGTGATAGGATACTAATATACATTAATGGTCCTGAGATCTCTTCAATAACGTTTCCATATCAATTCCATTACAATCAGTTGAAGTCTTAGATTTGCATTTTTTCACGATTATAACTATTTCCTCCTGTGTCACATTACTGAGGAAGTGTAAGTCATTGATTGTTGAATTAGATTTGATGAATATATAAACAAAAACTGTAAGGATATGCTTAATTCAAACCCGGATTCTCGCACTATGAATATTTCTATTCAGAACTACACGACATTTCAGAGCCATAAATGATGCATTTTAGGCCAATGAATTTATTCATCTCTTATATTTCATATTAACCCTTGGTTTTGTCTCCACATAATGAGTAGATATGTCAATCCTATACAATATGTAATACAGTACTATGCTTTCAATGCTGCAACAGGTATTGTTGCTTATACTTTACAATGACCAGACATAACATTCAATTCAATCTTTACCTCAGATCAATCAATCTACACAATCATAAACTTATGGTTGAATACTGTAATACCTCTCAGACAGTTATCTTTTTTATACAAATATATTTTTGGATAACACTTCTTTAAGATGAGCAAGTGGTCACAGTAATGTTGTCATTGTTAATTTGAAGATTTTTGTTTTCATTTTTTTACAATGCCGATTCCCATAAATTACAAATACATTCCTAGCATTGCTTGGTTTGAATCATGGGAAACAAATTAAATCATTAGTTTACACTATCCGTCCAACATGGTTCCAACCCGTTTTGAAGCCAATAATCAAGTTTTGTTCTCATTTAATGAGCTGCTATCATTTTTTCCTTCTTCTCTCTCTTGCAGTCCTTCCATTACACCTCACTAAGAACGAAAACCAAAAAGAGAAGTAAAGGTAGACATACATTTACTTTTTTGTCCTCTGCTTTTGTGCTTAAGAGAAGATGTAAGATGCTTTGTATGTTGTTCTTTTTAAAGCTGTCATCACAATAACGTGAGACTTTATTGTGCTATATTGACACATATTGATATCAATAACTGCTACTTTGGTTGACGCAGATAAACATTGAAAATAAAGAAAATTATTGTTCAAGCTTGATCAGCCAATCATCTGTTAGTGACTGTGTGCGCTTGTTGCACATTGCTGTAGGTTCAAAATCAGGCATGACAATCAGCATGTAAATAATGCAAGTTTCCAACTTTTAACATCAGTGTCAATCCCCTCAGTTAAATATTATTTATTTTGTAGAGATTCTCTTGAGAGGTAGTGTACATTGTGTATTTACAAGGTCTGCTGCTGAAAATTAACCTGGCATATTATCAATTATGTTTTGAGTTACAGGTAGATAACTAACTGTACTTGGGATTCCCCCTTTCCATCGCCAGACTTGATATGCTGCTCCTTCTTGATTTCCCTACATAGACAGTGTAGATAATAATATTTTGATCATTAAATTGCATTTTTTGTCCCCGTCGTCCACGATTACTTAGAAACTAATATGGTTAGCAATTTGAGCAAAAGATACACATAAAATAATCGCCAATTTCGGACTTCCTTGTTCTCCCACGGAGACCATTGCCTGTGTTTTTATTTCTCTTTCAGCATTTCCTCAAGCATCTTGAGGAAAACAGTAAAAGAGGACGCACGATAGAAAACTAGTGGCTTACCGTCTTTTATTCTTGTTTTTTAGTGCCGGGTCTGCTCCTCTTTCTCTGTTTTTCCGCAAGTTCTGACCTAGTCTTTCTCCAGTCGAGGGTGCTCCTTATTTTCGGTATCACATCTGACTTGTGTCTTTTTAAATGTTTTCCATTCAAACCCCAACTAAACTCCTTCTTTGTCTTAGTCAGAATAATTCAAATGATTACTGCAAATTAAACTCCTCTCTTTTATTCGTCCCATTTTGTGGCAAGTCAATTTAAGTGGAGAGGTCCATACGTTCCTCATATTCCCATCATTTGCATATTTATACGGTCTGAATTCTGATGTTGTATTGCAAGAATGCAATGCATCTGGCAGCCATATTTGATAAGACCTTCAAATTCTTTAAAGAAATATTGTGATTCGCGATGAAGGTACTACCAAAATTACATACAGTGGGGCAAAAAAGTATTTAGTCAACCACCAATTGTGCAAGTTCTCCCACTTAAAATGATGACGGAGGCCTGTAATTTTCATCATAGGTACACTTCAACTGTGAGAGACAGAATGTGAAAAAAAAAATCCAGGAATTCACATTGTAGCAATTTCAAAGAATTTATTTGTAAATTATGGTGGAAATAAGTATTTGGTCAACCATTCAAAGCTCTCATTGATTGAAGGAGGTTTTGGCTCAAAATCTCACGATACATGGCCGCATTCATTCTTTCCTTAACACGGATCAATCGTCCTGTCCCCTTGGCAGAAAAACAGCCCCAAAGCATGATGTTTCCACCCCCATGCTTCACAGTAGGTATGGTGTTCTTGGGATGCAACTCAGTATTCTTCTTCCTCCAAACACGACAAGTTGGGTTTATACCAAAATGAATACATGGCTGATACAGCAGAGGATTGGTAGAATGTCATGTGGTCAGATGAAACCAAAATAAAACTTTTTGGTATAAACTCAAGTCGTTGTGTTTGGAGGAAGAAGAATACTGAGTTGCATCCCAAAAACACCAAACCTACTGTGAAGCATGGGGGTGGAAACATCATGCTTTGGGGCGGTTTTTCAGCTTAGGGGACAGGACGATTGATCCATGTTAAGGAAAGAATGAATGGTGCATGTATCGTGACATTTTGAGCCAAAACCTCCTTCCATCAGTGAGAGCTTTGAATGGTTGACCAAATAATAATTTTCCACTATAATTTACAAGTAAATTCTTTAAAATTTCTACAATGTGAATTCCTGGATTTTTTTTTTTCACATTCTGTCTCTCACAGTTGAAGTGTACCTATGATGAAAATTACAGACCTCTGTCACTATTTTAAGTGGGAGAATTTGCACAATCGGTGGCTGACTAAATACTTGTTTGCCCTACTGTACTACGCAATATTAAATTGCCTCCGGTCTTCCACATGTAGGAGGTAAAAGTGGCCGTTCCCAAATGTGCTGAAACAGAAACAAGCCTAAAATTACTACTGCGTCTGTTTTGTAGGGAATTTGAATTTATAATTTTAGGTCTGTAACTATGAAATAAGTGCCTATGTTTGCCATGAATTTAATAACGTGGACCCCGACTTAAACAAGTTGAAAAATGTATTCGGGTGTTACCATTTAGTGGTCAATTGTACAGAATATGTACGGTACTGTGCAATATACTAATAAAAGTTTCAATCAATCAATCAATCAAAGTCAGCATTAGAGGGGTCCTTTAAGAACATACTGATACATGGGTTTCTACTGCACTATGGGCAATTACTTATTTACAATGTTGTACTGTTTTATAGTTGTGTCTTCTCATCTCAGGTTCCTTAACTAGTGCCAGTCGAAGGAGAATCTCGTGCAAGGATCTCGGCCATGGTGACTGTGAAGGCTGGTTGTGGAAGAAAAAAGACGCTAAAGGATACTTTACTCAAAAGTGGCGGAAATACTGGTTTATCCTGAAAGAGTCGTGCCTCTACTGGTACACCAATCAGAATGTAAGGCCCTGCATATTCATATGACATTAAGTGAACTTAAACCTGTATGAGGCCTATTTTTGTTTTCTGTTTTATGAGATATAGACAAAATATGAGAAACAATTAAATACATTTAAAAAATAAGGTTGACATAAGTGAGCAGAAGAAAAGGGGTCACTAACATATTGGTACATATTTTTATAAACACATTATAGATCAACTATTAAATCATTATTACCAGTTTTAGAGCATTGTAATCAACATTTTTTTATTCTATATAAAATGCAAAAATGTATAGAAAACGTTTTTATCATAATAATTGAAGATTATTTCCTATGAGCAACTGTTATGCCAATTGAAGTTGCATGCAGATGTGATCTACATTGCAGATTTGCCAATCATTTAAATGTCGGTTGTAAAATGTACATATAAAGTTCTCATTATTTTTAGTTTTCTTTATTAATATTACTTTTCCCATTCGGGTCCAAGTTTGTTTTGCAGATGAGAAATGTTGCATCTTCGGCAGCGGTCTGTGCTCCTTGAGTTTTTTGTTCATGTCAAAGCTGGGGTACTTAGGTTATAGTCTTTAATAATAATTTTAAAAAAAATCATATTAGCATCATACAGTATATATTGTTATTATCGTAACAGTAATCATTTCTGGAAAATGTGTACAACTGCGTGCTGTCTGTGCCTTATAATTAAGTATTTTAGTAAATAAAACCCAGGAAGATGAAATAATTAGTTTTTCTGGTGGTCAACCCCTTCAGATCCAATCACAGGAATTAGAGGAAGGCGGGGTGAGCAAAGCCCATGAAGGAGCGTCCTCATTGGCTGATGTGATACATGGTGACGTGCGTGTTATGACCCGTTGCCCAGGTCATGTCTTGATTTATGTTTAGTAGCTTTTTTTCTATGTTCTGTTTCTGTTCCTACCCTCTTTCCTTTTCTTTTATTGCCGTGGACACTAAATGATCACACCCCTGCTTGGCACTCAGCATCAAGGTAGGAGTTGGGGGTTTAATCACCACAAATGATTCCCGGGCGCGGCACCGCTGCTGCCCACTGCTCCCCTCACCTCCCAGGGGGTGAACAAGGGTATAGGTCAAATGCAGAGGACAAATTTCGCAACACCTAATGTGTGTGTGAAAATCATTGGTACTTTGACTTAACTATTTTCCATTTAGTGATTAGTGTCCTTACCGGTTCCTGCTCCCATTAACTCAATTTTATATTTAGTTTTTTTTCCAAGCCCGTAGTCGCTGGATCAATGTACGCTCTATGTGTCAGGTATGTTTACTTATGTTGTTTGGCTATAAATCCCATTGGATTGAGTTTTTTCTTGCCCTGATGTGGGATCTAAGCCGAGGATGTCGTTGTGGCTTGTGCAGCCTTTTGAGACACTCTTGATTTAGGGCTATGTAAGTAAAGTTTGATGGATGATTGATTGATTATTTTCAACTCTCCATGGTAAACTCTGTTTTTGTTTTGTGACTCCCTGTGTATCCCTGAGTGACACAATTTTTTCAAGTTTTGCCTATTTTATGTAAAAAAGGAATCTTACCTGCACGCTGCTCTTGGTGTTTCCTGTCCTACTCTGCATCGCAAGAACACCACCATCGCAGCAATGTGACCCGAACGTACCTGACACATTTATCCAGCAACTATAGGCTGGGAAAATCAAAAGGGGAGTAATTTGGGGCATGTCACTAAACAGAAGACAGGCTCAATCATTTAGTATCCACGCGACCTGAGGTACATGAAAAGAAAGAGGGTAGAAAACAAAAACAGACTTAAACACAGAAAAAAAGCTACTATGTAATGGTACAGCGGAGAAGGAGACGGCACTGAGACATGGACGGCTTTTAGCCTTAGGTGTGTTTATTAGCACAAACGTGTGACGTGTGTCAGTAAACCAAATATGTGGTGTGTGACTATGTGCTGCGTCTAACTGGTGATGTGTTAGCGTACAATGTTGAAGGTGCATGTTGTGAGAGATGCGGAAGTCCAGAGAGGGCAAGGCATGCTCGAAGGTCTGTGGACAAGCAAGAGGTCAAGGGCAGGAGCGAGGCGTCAGAGTCCTTGTCCAAGCGAGAGGTCGAGATCAGTGAAGGCAGCAAGATGACCAGAGGGAATCTGGGAAGACGAGGCACACAGCTACAATCCAGGGAACGAAGAGGAGCTGCGGGATGACGACACAGGACAAGACACAATTAGCACAGAGAACGGTAAACACAAGGGGAGAGTTAGTACATAAAAAAGGAGCTAGTGACGTGTGGGCTTACTGTACTATACAGGTAGCTACGTTCTGGCACTGGAACGCAGGACGCGCTGGCTTAGAAGCTGAGGCGCGGCAGCGGCAGGAGAGGAAGGCCCGTGGGCGTGCCCAAAGGAGCACACTGAAGAATGTGTGGCGTAACATACTCAGCACAAATCACGATATGACCCGGGCAATGGGTCATGACAGAGTATGTACGGTGCGAACTTGTTTGCAGTAAAGCATGGCTATCAAACACCACCTGGAAAGATCGCAATACCTGCGCTTGCCTTTAGAGTTTATACTGCTAAAAAAAACAAAAGAGAAAGTCAGAGGATTAAAAATAAAGACACTGTACATCTAAAAAATACAAAGAAGATCCAAAACTCTTCTTTGTAGATAGATAGATAGATAGATAGTACTTTATTTATTCCGTCAGGAGAGTTCCTTCAGGAAAATTACAATTTTCAGCACAATCCCATTCAAGATCAGACAAACATTACAGGGAGACAGAACAGCATCGCTGACGGGTCTGCCAGCTTCCAGCGCCCCTTACAAAAAAGATGACATACAGGTAAACAAGGGGGGGGGGGGGGGGGGGGGGGAATAGAAGATTAAAATAAAATTAAAAAATCGGTCTTAGCCTAGGCCCTGGAGTGGGGGTGCAGTCTGACGCCAAGGGAAAAAAAAAACAACAACAACTCATAGCCATAGTACACATCCCTCTTCCGTGTGTGTAAGAGGGAAACATCAAACATCAAAGAACACAGAGGACATTAAAGACATTAAAGCAGCAGATACAACCAGACACTTCTACATACAGCTATGAATAAAAAGTAAAATAAACATATACACTGTGGTGGCCTCTGCGGTGTTCCACGCCATCGTCTGCTGGGGTGGAGGGAGCATGGCCAGAGACAGAAGGAGACCCAACAAGGCAACCAAGACAACCTTCATCTTGTAATCAAGATGAAGGGCATTGCAAGCCAGTCTTACCTTAGGACCCGCACGTGACTGTTTTCCTTTTCTAGACAGGTAATCTAATGTTCCAATTTTCGATATTTTGTGTGTATCCTTTTGCGTGGGGACGTGTGTTACCGATAGTCTGCAACACAATACAAATTAGGGGATCCTTCAATGCAGCTTTGGACTGTCAACAACCTATGCGTGTGCATGTACAGCTCTCCTGTGAGATTCCAGAAAGGAGGAGACTGGGAGGGAAAATCAGTGAGGTGCATAGAGTCGGCGGGGGCGATCTGCCTGGTGACACAAGTTTCAAGTACCCCAGCTTTAAGTGATGAAAAGCTTGACCTGGCTAATATAAACAACATATTTTGTTTGACAAGAACACTTTTAGCCTGAGCGAAACTGGTAGATCCGTTTGTACCCTGTGATGATAATGATGATAATGTACCAGCGTTCTCCATCTGCCTTTGCCTGCAGGATGAGAAGGCTGAGGGCTTCATCAGCCTCCCTGAGTTCAGAATAGACAGAGCCATAGAGTGCAGACGGAAATTGTGAGTGCCGAAATTATTAATCAAGCACATTTGCTCTAGCCTGAACAACATGAGTGCATGACACAAACCTACTGTGCGCTCATATAAGCACTAATCAGCCTGTTTCTCTCTGGCTGACTGCAGTGCCTTCAAAGCTTGCCATCCAAAAATCAAGAGCTTCTTCTTTGCCACAGATTGTCTTGAAGAAATGAATAGGTGAGTGCTTTTTGTATTTTGATGTGGACAATGGGCAGCTGCTGCGCAAATCTTGTGTTGTTTCATGAATATTGTACGTCGGCATACCAATATTACACAGAGCGTGCCCACCAACATAGTGCAACATGTTAGACTTAGACCAATCTAAATTCACCCCCTTAACCCTTCCAACTTTTGGCCATGGCTAAGTTGGAGCCCTAAGCAAAATTTAGATTTTCACGCTTTTTTTATGTGAAATTAATATTCTATAGGGCAGTATGGTTATACAGGGGTTAGTGCATGTGTCTCACAATACAAAGGTCCTGGGTTCGATCCCCGGGCTCCGGGTTTTTCTATGTGGAGTTTCTATGTTCACCCCGTGACTGCGTGTGTTCCATCCAGGCAATTTTCCCTCCAATTTTTCATATGTGTGAGCAAAAGCCAAAACTCCTTGAGCATTTAGTGGCGCTCATGTGAGCGATGGCAGACATGCACACTGTTATGCGCTTAGCTTTTTATTCGATTTTGTGCGCGGCCTAGATTGGCTGTGCGCTAAGGACGCGTGTGCAGTGTGCAATTGCACAGGCGCGTACCTTAGAGGGAACGTTGCCTCCAGGTACTCCGGCTTCCTCCCACCTCCAAAGACATGCACCTGGGGATAAACTTAGACTTAGAAATTCTTTATTGTCCCCGAGGGGCAATTTGGTTTGCAGCAGTAGTCATTAGAAACAAGGTTCAACAGTAAAAACGAGGTACAACAGTAAAAACAAGGTACATACACATAAAATACATACAACATACAAACCATCATAAAGCTAAAAACAAAACAAAAATTGTAATACAATAAAAACTAATCACACGTCGCATCCCACTAAAGTGACTACATAGCAGCTAAGCTTCTTCAAGGAGCTCGTTTATAAAAACAACAGCTGAGGGAACAAAGGATCTTATGTATCGGTTGTTTTTGTTATGATCCGCTGGCCGGATCATGTGTGTTGTGGACTTTTGAGTTTGTTTGTGCACTTCCTGGTTTGTTCTGTCACCATGGTTGCCCATTAGTTTCACCTGTTCCTTGCTTTTGACGCACACCTGTTTGTAACTACTGTCTCTTATTTAAGCCTGCCTTTTCCGTTGTTTCGATCTCGCATCCTAGCTTTTGTTCTACATAACAAGTGACGACGCTGACTCACGATTTTGGTAAACCTGTTCTATTCTTGCTAGCTTCCACGCCTAGCCTTGGTTCCTCTAGCTCCCGCGCTAGTAGTTTTGTTCCTTTTCTAGCTCCCATGCTATTTCTGTTGGTTTGCCTTTTCTGTCTAGTACCAGTGTTTCTGTTCTTAGTCTGTCTTTTGTTTAAATAAACTAGTATTTCTTACCTTCACGCTGTCTCCGAGCCCGATCTGCATCTGGAAAGAACGCACCCGCTTCACCATCCCCACTGAACATCGCAGTTTTTGGCCTTTCTATTACTAGGAGCGTACCTACATTCTGAGGGCAAGAGTCTAAACTCTAAGAGGAGAGGGTGCTGAGGGTTGGCCAGAATGGCCTTTGCCTTCTGCAGGACTCTGACCTGATAAATCTGGCTCAGGTGGTTTCAAGGTAGTGCCTATGGTCTTTTGGCACACCTTGATTATACCACCTAGTCTTTTTTTATTGGCCACACTGAGGTTACCAAACCAGGAAGTGATAGAATATGTTAAAATAGACTCGATACAAGATGAATAGAACATCCTCATTAGTGTCCTATCAACCTGAAAACCCATCAGTTTCTTCAAGAAAAACAGCCTCTGATTGGCCTTCTTACAAATACGGTCAGTGTTGGCATCAAAGGTCAATTTATTGTCTTAAATTGTGCCTAGATAGGTTGATTGGCAACACTAAATTGGCCCTAGTGTGTGAATGTGAGTGTGAATGTTGTCTGTCTATCTGCGATGAGATGGCGACTTGTCCAGGGTGTACGCTCGCTTCCGCCCAAATGTACCTGGGATAAGCTCCAGCTCCCCCCGCAACCCCGATAGGAACAAGAGGTAGAAAATGGATGGATGGATGGATAATATTCTATACTTTTTGAATCTAACATTAATTTAATTTGATGCAGGTTTTGTACATAAAATTTTTTTGGGGAAATATTTTTTTTTTTTTGTGCAAAATAAAAATTTTAACATACATTTGCGCATCTCTTCATTATAAATTCCCAGCCCGAATGCGATCCTATTAACTGTTTATTAGTCCAGCATTAATGCAACTGGGACAATAACAATAACTGGGGAAATTTGCAATCATATTCTTACCAGTACCATATAAGGAAGGTGCTACTGATAGTACAATTTCACATGAAGCACTCTGTCGTTCATTAATTGACATTTGATATGAGTTTATTCACGTAAAACCGGGCCCCCTACGGACAGTACAGCGCATCATCTGCGTATGGGTATAAGGGAAGAGCGGCCCTTCAATATCCTGACTACTGTACGCTGTTAGCCAACATTCTAACCACTGAGCCACAGTGCAGCAGTACTTATCCAGCTATCCAGGTTTTATTTTCTATACAATGTTTAAACATTAACAGTATTATCAAATTACAACTAAAATTATTATTGCACTGACTCAAATACATTAACCACAATATGTACAAGAATGTAGAAGCAATGCACACAAATATTAATTTTACATTATAACTATACATGTATTTTTACTAGATTTTGTTTACATCCATTGTCTACAACACAATAATAGATCATTTTGCATTTCCTATGTCTGGTATTCAAATGAGGCTTCTATTCTTAGCTGCAGCATGATTATTCAAGCCTGTATCTGCCTACAGAGAGACGGACAGATAGGGAAACTGGATGAAGACAGGAAGTATGAATGTACATAACAAATGAAAGCCATTTGAGAAGTGTGGTTCAAAGACTGGAACAGGAGACAATCATCTCTTTCTGCATCCTTTCCTCCAATTTACTCTCTTCTTTTGTCTGCTCATCAGAGGGATAGAGTCAGTTAGAAATATCTCAACTGTTCAGAGACATGACTTCCATTATTTAGAGGGAGTGTTTTTTTTATTCATCACCCACTACTTACCCAGGATAACCCAACAATTGTCTCTCTTTCCTATTTGTTTGAATCTTCGTTTTCCTTTTGTCATCATTTTATAGGTGGATGAACAGGCTTGGGTTGGCCGCTATTGGCTACACTCCAGATGACAAAGTGCCACGCCCAGATGAAGGTGAGATCAGCTGCCTAGTCATCACTTTCCTCACGCAAACGTCGAAAATTCCAGCGCTCACGTCAACTTCTCTCCACTTCAGACTACTGGAGCGAGAGTGATCAAGATGAGGTTGATGGCTCCATGACACTTAAACAGGAGGGGCCGTCCTCCCTCTGCGATACTTACCACCGCACGCCGTCGGTGAGTACCAACTCGAAAACGTATTTTCCGTGTACCAATCTAATTGGATATTTTATTCAAAAGAGACCCCAATTTTACATAAATAAAACATGAACTTATCTGGTTGGTTAAGCAGCTTAGCCCAACACATTGCTGCCAAGACGTGTTCACAGTCTGACCAATAGATAGTAACAAACATTATAGTGCAGTGGTTTTCAACTAGGCTAATCGACCAACCATCATAGATAAAAACTAGATACGTCACGTCCCTTTAAGGTTATGTCTACCCTAAGCCGGATAACCCCTTAAACAAATAATTATTTAGCCTTTAAGCATCGTGTCAGCCACACTAAAACATTGTTTAAGGTAACCCTCCTTGGATATTTTTTTACACGGGTAAGTGCGCCGTGTATTTCTTGAATCTCCGGCTCATACTTTTGTATGGACTCATTGATCGTTTACAAACTGAGTTCGGAGAGGAAGTGACGCCAGAAAGACCGTGCCCCACACAGGAAGTGAAATCAGAAAGAAGGCGCTGTCACGCCAAATTTCTTCCCCCCCTTACAAAAACCTTCCCCTCGGAAGAAACTACTTGAAGGACCCCAATGAGGGTGGAAGGACCTTAAAGCAGCCCACACAGCTGCCTGTTTTTAAAATCATTATAATTGGCTGATTGTAATAGGTGAAAAATAACGGTGAGGAATAAATATTAGCATTTCAGCATGCTAACTTTTCAAGCTATTTTTGTTTCGCTAATTTTGCAGCTGTAACCCTTAACGGCGAGGAAAAAATATTAGCATTCCAGCATGCTAACCTTTCAAGCTATTTTTGCTTTGCTAATTTTGCAGCTGTAACCCTTAAGAGTCATATAACTTGGTATTGTCACGCCCTCATTGGGGTCCTTCAGGCATCGGAGGGGCTGTAACGCCAAATTTCTTCCGGGGGGAAGGTTTTTGTAGGGGAGAAGAAATTTGGCGTGACAGCGCCACAGCCAGCTTCATAACAACCCGTTCGGTAACTCGGCGGACGGAGGGTGAAGGGGTCTTAAACGGTGGCATTGTTGTGTGTGGACATGGATAAGGTTAGGTGGGATTTACCATAGATAACATTATCCGGGTAAGTGTTGAAGGGGCCTAAAATGCGTGCCTACAGCGAGCCTAAACTCGTCGGGGTTAAGCACCAGGGCTTACCATTGTTGTAGATGGCACGTAAAAACAAGAATACCGGCATATTGTGCTCCATACATTACACATTTTACTGTATGGTTGAAACAAGGACACTGGGAATAATCTTTCATAGGTAAGATTTACAGAAAAGAAAAAAAAATATGTGTATTAATGGGACATGTTTTTACGTTGACAAACTAAAATACAAACTGCATGAAAATCAATTGGAAAAATAGCCTGTTATGATTCCCTTTCAATATACAACACATTGTGTTGTATTGCCTAAACTAGGTAGTGATATGGTGTCAAAAAGTGCCATAATTGCTGACCAATCCAAGGGAACTGTTTCTATCAAACCGTGTCTCTTTTAAAGAAGAGAAGTTTTAAAAGTCTTAAGCTTAGACAAAACGACCCATTATATAATTCCTTATTAAGTTAAGAGTTTAAAATAAAAAACAATAGAATAAATACATTTGATCGTAATTTGCATGTGCCCAAAATGAGTATAGTTTTACGTGTGGATTTTGGCAGTTTTATTAACCATAATAGACCCTTTTCCACCAAAAGTCCAGGAACGTTTGGGTCCTGGAACCTCTGGTTTCTGGATCTGTAAGTTTTTGTAGAAATGCGTGGTCTGTGTTTCCACCACATTTCACAGTTCAGGGTAGTTTTTACAAATCAGGCAGATAACATTTGGAGGAGTGCTTTACTATATTTATACACTGATACCATATTGATAAACAGACAATATTTGGTTACATTTTTTTCACTAAAAAGTAAGTAATTGAAGTACAAAGCAATGATATACAAAAGGATATGTCTAAAAAAAAAAAGGGTACATAATTGTTTGTAAAAAGTCAGGCTTTTGTCCGCAATATTCTACAGTCAGAAAGTCGTCTTCTTAGTAAATGATGAATTCATGAGGGTCAGGGAATCCCTTTTGGTCCATTTTAGCAGTGAATAACAATAAATAAATATATGTCAGGATTTGTCTCACGCTGACAACACGAACACATTGGCTTAACCGTTAGCATTGTGTTCCCTCAGGTTGAGGCTAATAAATACACAAATAGAGTGTCATTGACTACTTTTAAAAAGTTTCTTCCTTCTTCTTTCTTTCTTTCTTTCTTTCTTAGTTTATTTGGAACATGAACACATTTACAACACATTACATCATTTAATAAAGAAAATAGATAATATTTGATGTTATTTACCTCAGTTCCACTTGTGTGCTGCCTCCTTTAAACAAAGTCAGAGTAGTAAACACTTGCGGTCTCCGCTTCGAGTCCGGCTTCATACTCGTCTGTGAACATGTTCTAAAAGAGTCCACTTCTAGTAGCTTTGCATAACGAAATTAAGTTTGTAAAAACTAATACCGGTAAACTACAATAAACTGCATATAGTTTAATGACTATCCATCCATCCATTCTCTTCCGTTTATTCCCCTTTGGGGTCGCGGGGGGCGCTGGGGCCTATCTCAGCTGCAATCGGGCGGAAGGCGCCGTACACCCTGGACAAGTCGCCACCTCATCACAGGGCCAACACAGATAGACAACATTCACACTCACATTCACACACTAGGGTCAATTTAGTGTTGCCAATCAACCTATCCCCAGGTGCATGTCTTTGGACTACGGCTGAGTAAAAACACTCCAAAATATTTCCACTGATTAGCGTTTTTCAGCACAAAGATGCCCCAAAAAAGTTCCTGCATTTCGAAATCTCCTTTTGTTGCGCTTTTCTTTTTTCTTTCTCTCTGTGGTCAAGTTTGTTGTACTAGAAATACACAAGAAATAAGCAAGTCGATGCATATATTCCAATGGCGGGCACGTGTTTGTAAAATAAGTTTTAGGAATGCCCCCAACTGTGTTCAAGCAATCAGCGTTCAACAACACAGCCCGCCTCCGAAAAGGTTCCAAGTAGCTTGGAAAAGTCCCTCCTAGCATGAAGGAACTCCGAAAGGTTCCTGATGAACTAAATCTACCCGGTTAGTTTTTTGGTGGAAACACAGGGGGAACTTAATTCACCCGGGTACATGGGAAAGCTCCTGAACAAGGTCCTGCGATGGAAAAGGGCCTTAAAATGGCTCCCGCCTAAATGACCACAACGTAGGGACATGGCACAGTATGTATTTATATCGATGTCCACTATCAACTCTCAATTTTGTTTACTCAAATTTTTCAAATATTTCATATTGAATGAACAATGATGTGCAAAATAACATAGTTGCCAGTACATAACACGTTCAATCAAATTTTCAGAATCTGTTTTTTTAATGTACAACAAAAAGTGTCTGTAGTAGTAGTCTGTAGTGTCATTTCTCATCTGCTCCCACTAACATGTGGTCTGCTCTTGCTGACTCAGCAGACAGATAACATGTTCGCAACAAAGACTACAGCGAATTCCATTTCAGAGACTTTACTTTGATGCGCTTTAAAGCTAAACGTATACAAATAAAGTTAACTTACATAGTATACAAATCAATTTATCTGTGATGCTCAAGATCAGTACAATGTTAATAAACAAATGTGCTACTCCAATGCTTATTTACATTAAAAATCCCAGCATCAGTATGATAGCAGGTTTCAAATAGAACTACAGACCAATGTTGCCATTTTAGGGAGTTTTAATAGACACCACTTCCACCACACGCCACTTGACACCTCACTGCATAAAAAAAAAAATGGTCTTAATAAAAGTGTGATATTATATTGTATTATTTTTTCCCAGGTCAAACCCCACTAGTTGAAAATCACTGCTATAGAATACTGAACAAGTCTATGGGGCATGTTTTCAACAACTCTTTGTTTACAAACCATATACCACTATTTGTCTCTTTTCGACTGGGGTACCAACCATGGTTGCATACTGTAGTACCCGAAGGGTAAAATGAGTCACCTTTGCTGTCCCTTGATTTGGTTGCCAGAGATATTGCATGTTTTATGGTTAAAAAACACATGCCAAGAAAAACAAACAGCAAATACTGGATGTCTTCTATTGGGCATTCATCTTTAAAGGCCTACTGAAACCCACTACTACCCACCACGCAGTCTGATATTTTATATATCAATGATGAAACATTAAAATTGCAACACATGCCAATACGGCCTTTTTAGTTTACTATATTACAATTTTAAATTTCCCGGGAGTTTCGTCTTGAAAATGTCGTGTAAGGATGACGTGTACGCAAGACGTCACACGTTTTTAGGAAGTATGAGCGCTATGCACACACACTGCTAAATGTCGTCTGCTTTAACGGCATAATTACACAGTATTTTGGACATCTGTGTTGTTGAATTTTTTGCAATTTGTTCAATTAATATTGGAGAAGTCAAAGTAGCAAGATGGAGTTGGGAAGCTTTAGCCTTTAGCCACACAAACACACGGTGGGGCGGCATAGCTCGGTTGGTAGAGTGGCCGTGCCAACAACTTGAGGGTTGCAGGTTCGATTCCCGCCTCCGCCATCCTAGTCACTGCCGTTGTGTCCTTGGGCAAGACACTTTACCCACCTGTTCCCAGTGCCACCCACACTGGTTTAAATGTAACTTAGATATTGGGTTTCACTATGTAAAGCGCTTTGAGTCACTTGAGAAAAGCGCTATATAAATATAATTCACTTCACTTCACGGTGATTCCTTGTTTAAAATTCCCGGAGGTGAAAAATTACTATTGATCGGAGCGCGGTCAAGCGAACATGAATCCAGACCAAATGTCAACCAGCACGTTTCGGTGAGAAAATTGTGGTTGAAAAGTCGCTTCTTACCGGAGAAAAGCTGAGCTTGGGCCGTCCATGAAGCTGCCGTCGACTTCCCTGAGACATTGGCGTCAACACACCAGTGGAGACACCCTTCCGACTATCAGGTACTATTAAACTCACTAGAAAACTAGCAACACAATAGAAAGATAAGGGATTTCCCAGAATTATCCTAGTAAATGTGTTTAAAAACATCGGAATCAGTCCCAATGCATTTGCGTTTTTTTTAACTCATTTTTTTTTTTTTTGTAGTTCGTCGCTATCAATATCCTCAAACACAAATATTTCATCCTCGCTCCAATTAATGGGGAAATTGTCGTTTTCTCGGTCCGAATAGCACTTTTTTTTGGAGGCTCCCATTATAAACAATGTGAATATGTGAGGAGCCCTCAACATCTGACGTCATCATCTGCTACTTCCGGTAGAGGCAGGGCTTTTCCCTTAACACCGACAGTTGCGAACTTTATCGTGGATGTTCTCTACTAAATCCTTTCAGCAAAAATATGGCAATATCGCGAAATGATCAAGTATGACACATAGAATGGACCTGCTGTCCCCGTTTGAATAAGAACATCTCATTTCAGTAGGCCTTTAAGGGCATGACGTACATGTAGCAGGCAAAGCTATTGATAGATGTTAAACTGTGCTGTACTGTACTAAGATGACTGTATCATTTAGTGGGTAAATGTCATCTGAGGATGTTCGGTTATGATGATGCATCGTTACCATGTTCATAGTGTAGCCATACAGCAGCCATGTCAGCCATTTTTGGAGTTACTCATCTGACATCTCATTGCTTTTTTGCTCTCATCTTCTAGTCTCTTTACGCTCTGCTTTTTTCTGTTCTTCTGTACGTTACCCCTTGCACCTTCCCATCTGTGTGCCCTTCTTGTTTTATACTCACTTTATCAACCACCTTTCCCCACCCACCCCACCTAACCCACCAAGTCAAACCTCCTGCACACGTACGACCAGTTGCCCCGTTCGGTCAGCTCCATGAGCCTCATGCGCTCCACTCCGTCCCCACTTCCTCTACCAATGAGTGCCTCCACCTCCCCCATCCCTCCACAGATGGTCTCTTCCACCTCCCCTCTTCCTCCCCAGGTCAACTCTTCTAGCCCTTTCCCAGAGCCAAAGCACGGCCGACACTTTTCTAGCGAGTCCACGCACTCCCACTCTTCTGCTGAAGACCAGCGGGGAGAGGGATTGGGTATGGGCACTGGAACGGGCAGCACCAGTACCCACTCCTCAGGTTGCCGCTCGTCCCACCGTGAGCGCCGCTCCTGGCAGGACCTCATTGAGACCCCACTAACCAGCGCGGGGCTGCACTTCCTCCAGACAGCACCAGGAGAAAGCGATTATGGCGGCGTAATGGCGGGGGAGATGGGGCTTTACGGAGGACTGGGCAGACAGGGCATGTCGCCAGAGAGACGCAGGCAGGCCACGCTTCCGGTGCGGAGACACCATGCCGCGGAGAGGGACAGGGATCGGGATGGACCCTTTCCTCTTGAACGTGGGCCGCACACCCACAGCTACACACATCGACGCTCCCACAAGCAACGAAGCCAGAGTCTGCCCAGGAATAGAGACCCTTTTGGGGCAAAGTTGCTACACTCTTCCGCTCACATGGAGGAGAGGAGCGAAGATGAGGAGGCAGAGAGGCAGGCTGCAGATATCCTGGAGGGTGACGAGGGTAAGAAAATCATACCTAATCTGTACGATAAACTCATTTGTGTATACTAATTAACTATACTAATTATTTTCATTGGGTTTTGACCTTTTGGTGTTTAGCACCACCATCTGTTAAAGGAGAACTCCACTTTATTGGAATTTCACAATCTTTATGAGAGACAAGAAGACAAATGTTTTTTTTTTGCTTTCTAATTTGTGATTAATTTGTAATTAATCTAATTTGTACCGATCCGTTGTGGTGAAGAAGGAGCTGAGCCGGAAGGCAAAGCTCTCAATTTACCGGTCGATCTACGTTCCTATCCTCACCTATGGTCATGAGCTTTGGGTCATGACCGAAAGGATAAGATCACGGGTACAAGCGGCTGAAATTAGTTTTCTCCGCCGTTTGGCGGGGCTCTCCCTTAGAGATAGGGTGAGAAGCTTTGTCATCCGGGAGGAACTCAAATTAAAGCCGCTGCTCCTTCACATCGAGAGGAGCCAAATGAGGTGGTACGGGCATCTGGTCAGGATGCCACCCGAACGCCTCCCTAGGGAGGTGTTTAGGGCACGTCCAACCAGTAGGAGGCCACGGGGAAGACCCAGGACACGTTGGGAAGACCATGTCTCCCGGCTGGCCTGGGAACGCCTCGGGATCCCCCGGGAAGGGCTAGACGAAGTGGCTGGGGAGAGGTAAGTCTGGGCTTCCCTGCTTAGGCTGCTGCCCCCGTGACCCAACCTCAGATAAGCGGAAGAAGATGGATGGATGGATGGATAATTTGTAATAATCGCCTCATTCTAGGTGATCACCAATGCAGCTGATGGGAGAAATCCATTGTGCCTCTAAGTCACTTTAAAAATACAACCAAAAACCGGCAACAATACTTCATTCACGTTCTGTAACCTGCATAATAACCAAGCTGTAGCGATATTGTTTTTGTAACAGCGAACACGGTATTAGTGGCAAGCTAGCTCTAGCAAGAGGTAAGCTAGCTTCAATAGTCATTGGCTGGCTTTTGCGTTTGTAATACACAACTAAATGCGATATGACATCAATCTGTACTGACTGAAAAACATGAACAATCATATTAGAGTAGGATGTTTCCAGTTGGTTTTGCGTAAGCACTCCATTTATGTCAGCATAACGTGGCTCCAAGTTCTAAATTCACGCCGTCAAGTCACGCGGACCTCACTCTCTTGTCCTTCGTCTACTCCAGTGTTCAACTCTCTCCTTGTGCTCGCTTCTATAAACAGGAGTTCATCCTTCATGTTGTTCCGTTTCATAAGGATAACGTTTTAAATCGTCATTTGTCCAAATATAGTCACTTTTTGTTGCCTGTTACAAAGTCTGCCATGATTAAAACGCACACATGCGTTTTTTTCCGGAAAAACAAACACACATTTGTTTCTGAAAATCCCGCTGCTATGGAAATGGAAATAAATGCGCTGAGGAAAGAAGTTCCACCAATGCTTAAAATGATCAAAATACCGTAAATATTGCACATATTACAAATTGTTATGAAAGTGTCTGTTACTACATTTTATATATATATATATATATATATATATATATATATATATATATATATATATATATATATACACATACATATGTATATGTATGTATATATATATATATATATATATATATATATATATATATCCATCCATTTTCTACCGCTTGTCCCTTTTGGGGTCGCGGAGGGTCGCTGGCTCCTATCTCAGCTGCATTCGGGCGGTAGGTGGCGTACACTCTGGACAAGTCGCCACATATACGTAGATGTGTAGATTAAACGTTGATGGAGGGTTTTGAAGTTGTTTTAGAGGGCTTTGAAGGCTCCAATGCAAGTGTTGTTTTAATCATCTTTAGAATTCTAAAAAAAAAAACCAACAACATGTGAGTTCTTGTCTCTCAATATGATTGTGAATGACAAGCAAAGTTCCACTTAAAATGGATGCAATTTGGATTTGAGAAGTGGGATTTGATGCTCGTTTTGGAATGTTAATAATATTGCATACATATGGGTGTATGGCATTGATGACCTGTCAGGTTAATTATGTGTACATTGGGTGTTTTTAGCTCGATAGGTGAAAATAAACAGCAACTTACTTTGTATGATGAATTGATTGTTTGATTGAAACTTTTATTTGTAGATTGCGCAGTTTAGTACATATTCCGTAACAATTGACCACTAAATGGTAACACCCAAATACGTTTTTCAACTTGTTTAAGTCGGGGTCCACGTTAACCAATTCATGATGAAGATGACTGAATAACCAATATGCCAAAATGACGGTAAAGACTGTAATGAGCATTTAATATTTTAAGAGCTGACGGTAAGAGATGACAGTCACCAAAAAGTGAATTCCCCTGTTACTCCTGCCATCATTATCAATGCTACACGCACCACAAGTGAATACGCTTACTGTAATGAAAACACCACACACCACTGTGCAACGCAACTAAAGTGGCCATTAGCATATGCACGCACACAGACACTCACACATGCACATACACACACGCACGCATGCACACTAACACGCACGCACACACACACACACACACCCACAGGGAGTGTTGCTCCTACAAAGAATACATTGTTTATTTTTACTGCAATTTTTTTTTTTAAATGACCAAAAAAACATGATTCTGGGTTATCGGCTACTTTTTTTTTTCCCTAACTTGCATACAGATCGAATTATTTTCTTTTCTGCTCTGAACATCATGATTATGTACAGTAACCGTTGGGCCACCAGAGTTTACAACTTACTTCACAATTAATTATTCATTTCTTTTTGGAATTTTAGTATTTATGGGGTGAAGTTTGAGTTTGAGTTTATTTCGAACATGCAAGCATACAACATGATACATCACAATTTCCAGTTTCCAGTGAGTATAAATTGAGAACAGGAAGTGAACAAATGTGTCAGCAAGTGCTATGAAATGGAAAAGGGGTATGGTTGAATAAGCTATGCTTCTTCCTACTCCTTTTCGAACATGTTTAAAAAAAGAAACTGGAAATTGTTATGTTGTAATTGTATGCATGTTCAAAATAAACTATAGACCATTATATATACAGTATGTATGTGTATATACATGTGTATATGTATATATATACATATATATATCCATCCATCCATCCATTTTCTACCGCTTATTCCCTTTCGGGGTCGCGGGGGGCGCTGGCGCCTATCTCAGCTACAATCGGGCGGAAGGCGGGGTACACCCTGGACATATATATATATATATATCCGTGACAGGTGGGTCCAGTCTGGCGACTAGTTTTGTTATTAAATTGTATTTTATAAATTGACTTTTTGCAAGCTATTTTTGCCTCTGAACAGTGTCCACTTGTCAGGGACAGTGCTGTAATGTTAACTCTCAATGACCATTCCACCCCTGTAAACTTGCTGTCTTTAAGGTGCGATATAATGAAGTGTAAATACACCCCTAACGTTACAAAAGCAGTAAAAAAAAGTTTTTTTGATCTCACTCCAGTTTTAAGAGCAGCCATTTTTGAATTTGCATCACAACTATCTCTCTCCTGCGAATAATCGCAACTAACTCTCATCTTGCATCTGACCGTGGATTGGTCAGCTGCTGCATGCTGTCAATCAGTGTCACGTTGGCAAGAAAGCAGCACCAGAAAGCCAATCAGTGTGCTTTTGGGCGTTCTAAAGGGACACGTTTCAGTCTGAGCAGCAGATTTCCGACCTGGCGCTAGTTCAGGGACAAAAACTGTTTTTTAAAAAAGTGCAGTGGATATGTCACATTAACAAATTCGCATTGAAACAATAAAGCGTTTAATCCAAATACTCTATTAATCAAACAAACTAATTACTCGATTACTAAAGCCCTCCATTGGGCGGATATTTTAAAATGTAAAATTTTGAATTCAAAATTTGATTAAAGTATCATAAATTGAAGTTATACTTGACATATTTGACACTTTTAAAGAAAAATCATTGCTAACTAAATATGATTGTTTGTGTATGGATGTTGTCATTCTTCCAGGTAATCTTCCAGGGTTGTAATCTCAGGGCATTCAGTCGATCACAGCTGGACTGTTTGGTTTTTCTTTGAAGACGTTCTGCTTCTCATTGAAGAAGGCTTCCTTTGATTGTATTCTGGACTATATTCCACCTTCAGTTAAGGGGAATGTCATTATCTTGTGTTTTCCTCAATTAATATTCAAACATTGAAGGAAATATCAATAAAAATACAACCTAAACCACATTTGTTGAACGCTCACCTCAACCTCAGGTACTCGCTGTTACCACACTGAGAAAATTACAGTACGGGGAGACTATCAGGATCACGGAAACAAGCTACCCAAGGGGGCGTGGCTATGGGATAGCGTTGCCAAATGGGAAAAATGTTTAGAGTCCTTTGCATGCATGCTATATAACTGTACATCAAAGACAACAATGTTATTAAATGTTTTACTAAATAAAACCCTCCAAAAATCTGTGGTGCATTAAATGGGCCATTTCATCGTCAAAAAGAGAGCCAAAAGAGGTTGGTAGATGAGAATAAATCTAAAGGTAAAATATGTCAGTGCAGAAAAGCACCCAGTTGCAGGAAATTTAGTCTTGATTTAAAAAAAAAAATTGGGGAGTTTGCTTGGCAGCACTTCATGCTGATTGAAATGTTTCGCTTTTTTTTTTTTTCTTCCTCTTTTTTTTTCAAAAGCTGCTTCCATCCCTAAAAAATGTGTGGTATCGGTTGGTCATATATACAATATTCCTTTTTTGGGGACTGAAAATGCTAAGTTTTAAAAATAGTTGTCAAGTTATTGTTCCTGTCTACACATTCAACATTTGTTTGGGCATGCACAAATAATTCTGGTAAAACACAGCACTGTAGTGGGGCATGTGCATACTACAGTATATGTTACCTCCAACTAAGTGTTAAAAATATATACTGTATTTCAAATATATTCATAAATTTCATGTATTTACTGCATTACAATCATATTCCCCTTCATTGGCCAAGTATTAGTCGTAAAATGTAGTATAACAAATTTGACTTGGCAGACTGTCTATGAAGGTTTTCATTCATCCAGGTCAAGGTCATCTCAGGACATATAATTGATCGCAACTGAACTGCTTGGTTCGTCTTGGAAGTGGTTTCGCTGCTCATCCGAGTAGGCTTCTTGCAGATCTGACCAATCTAGGTCTATGAGCTTGAACTGATGAAGCCTACTCATATGAGTGGCGAAACCTCTTCCAAGACAAACCAAGCAGTCCAGTTGCAATCGATTGAATGCCCTGAAATGACTTGGTAGACTGTGCTCTCTCTGTTCAATTCACTACTTTAACAAAGTCTTCATCCAGATTTCCTCCTGAGAGCCAGTGTATTCTGCAGTAAACATTCTATTGTTTTCCCCTGAAATTGGTAACTCTGACAAAAGAAATAGAGCAAAAAGAAATATCCACTACAGAGTGCGCTGGTTCTCCAGATGATACACCCCTAATATTACAAAGTATATTTAAAAGATGACATTGTTGGACAGTATATTTTTGTACAATCACAACAAGTGAACATCCTGAATAAAGAAACAATACAAGTACTTATATTCTGTTCCTTCTCGCTTTTCCCAGATTTGCGGGAGCTGAGAGTTGAGAGCAGAGAGCGGAGGGTTTCAGAGGGAAGAGAGAGGCGGGTGTCAGACGGACGTGAACCTGAGCCGTTGGATGGGCTAGAGCAGCTGTATCGGGCCCTTGAGCAAGCCAACGTTACGGCGCTGGGAGACCCAAGACCCTGTAGCAGGCAGGAATTTCGACGAGGTTTTACTCAACGAGTCAGGGACCCTCTCCTGAACGACAGACTGCACAGGGTTCGAGCACTACGCAGCACTTTGAAGGTAGCTGGAAGAGAGAAAGTTGTCATAACGCAAATTCAATTTGTTAATCCTGTGAGTTTTGGGGGATTTTAGGTCATATTTTGCATTTAAATACTTAAAGGTGACCTAGGATAATTTTAATCAACATTTAAATAATGTGTGAAGCGGCCGGAATGAGAATCAGCCCCTCCAAATCCGAGTCCATGGTTCTCGCCCGGAAAAGGGTGGAGTGCCATCCCCGGGTTGGGGAGGAGACCCTTGCCCCAAGTGGAGGATTTCAAGTACCTAGGAGTCTTGTTCACGAGTGGGGGAAGAGTGGATCGTGAGATCGACAGGCGGATCGGTGCGGCGTCTTCAGTAATACGGATGTTGTACCGATCCGTTGTGGTGAAGAAGGAGCTGAGCCGGAAGGCAAAGCTCTCAATTTACCGGTCGATCTACGTTCCCATCCTGACCTATGGTCATGAGCTTTGGGTCATGACCGAAAGGATAAGATCACGGGTACAAGCGGCCGAAATTAGTTTCCTCCGCCGGTTGGCGGGGCTCTCCCTTAGAGATAGGGTGAGAAGCTCTGCCATCCGGGAGAAATTTAAAGTAAAGCCGCTGCTCCTCTACATCGAGAGGAGCCAGATGAGGTGGTTCGGGCATCTGGTCAGGATGCCACCCGAACGCCTCCCGAGGGAGGTGTTTAGGGCACGCCCAACCGGTAGGAGGCCACGGGGAAGACCCAGGACACGTTGGGAAGACTATGTCTCCCGGCTGGCCTGGGAACGCCTCGGGATCCCCCGGGAAGAGCTAGACGAAGTGGCTGGGGAGAGGGAAGTCTGGGCTTCCCTGCTTAGGCTACTACCCCCGCGACCCGACCTCGGATAAGCGAAAGAAGATGGATGGATGGCATTTAAATAATATGTATCTGATACGCCATGTTGTATATACATTTTCATGTGCTTTTGGCACAAAAAGCCAAAAGGCTTGTTTCCATTGTGGTCCATTAAATACTCATCACATTTGATACATTCAATAATAAAAGATTTATAACCTGTAACATGTATATAAAAAAATACATAAAACAAATTAAATGAATAAATTATGTACATATACAAAGTATACATGTCAGGTGATTTGAAAAACAATATATACAAAACTTTTGACATGTTGAATAATGGCTAGGCAGTTCTAGTTAGCCATATGGAGTTGAAAAAAACATGAAACTGTAGTCGTCACAACTGCAGCACAATACCCATAGGTGAGTGTATGTCTTCATGCTGATGTTGTCAGGACAGCCAGCGACATTACTACAAATTACACAGCAACAAAGCAAACAACTTTTGGACATTTCTGCATAAAATTAAGTCCTCAAAACTGAGGTAGATACACTAAAATGTGTGGCGTTGCCATGGTCGCCAAACAACCAGATTACAGTGAAATGCAACTGTTGTGGTCTCAGGACATTCAATTGATCGCAACTGGACAGTTTGGGTTGTCTTAGAAGATGTTTCGCCGCTCCTCTGAGTAGGCTTCATCAGTATGTGCTCATAGGCTTAGATCTCGTCCTAGATCTGGCCAATCTAATTCTATGAGATCTAGTACTAGATATGACCAATCAAAAATTTCAATTTTATGCAAAGTTGTCTGCTTTGTTGCTGTGTAATTTGTAGTAAGGTTGCTGGCTGTCCTCACAGCATCACAGCATATTTAAAAATGCAACCAAGGAAAATAGTAAAAGGTATTATTTAATGCTCACATCCACTCTTTAGTTTACTTTAAGATGAGAAGTTGCATACTGTAGTTGTAAATGTCTGTTTTGGGCTAGAAGACGTAAGGCCTGATCTACTACCATGATTTACGTGGACCCCGACTTAAAGAAGTTGAAAGACGTATTCGGTTGTTACAATTTAGTGGTCAATTTTACAAAATATGTACTGTACAATCTACTAATAAAACTTTCAATCAATCAATCCAAAAAAAACTAAAGGTTTCCATGTATTAATACACAAACAAGCTTGATAGTACACACAGAGGATGGCATCTGTTCAGTGACCAGATAAGGAGTGCAATTCATTTAGCTTGTCTGTTTTCATGGATATGCAGAATATATGATAATCGTCAGAACAGCCACAATACTGTTAGGAGAGAATGCAACAATAACTATTTAGCAGACGCAGTGCGATCCATCAAAAGTAAAACTGCTCTATGGCCGCTGTTTTAGGCCTATAATTAGTACGTCTGTAAAGGACGTGCAGACTGTCAGTTGCACAGAAATAGCTGTAAGAAAAGTGATAATCGCGCTGCAGCTCTGTTTTAAGTATTGTGATGTGCGGTCACAAAAACCCACCTCCCGGACACAGTTCTGTTCGTGTTCAAACGCAGCAGCGTTGGTTTATTCAGTCACTTTTCTGAAAGCAAGTTAAATTAAAGTGTTCCAGATTGGAGCTTCCATTTCAACAAAAAAAAATATTTCCTTTTTCAAGACTTGATCAGGTCCCCTAAATTGCCTGGAACACACAGTAGAGAAATCTCTGATCAGCACAAAGTTTAAATGAATCACAGCATTCCATGAATTAAAACATATTACACCTTTGGTAGACTAATCTATGAAATACAATTCAGTGGAGCAACACACTTACCGCCCGATGGGCGCAGACCTTTCTCAGCAGGCAGCCAGCCCCACAATGAGTCATACACTGAGGTAGTATTTAAGCAAAAAGTGATTGCCAACCTGACACAGCTGTCTGGGAGCAGGTGGCCACACATCAACCTGATTAAGAATTGAGTTAGGGATGTACTTGCCTTCAATGACCACAACCAGAGGTCGACATAGTATGACCTCTTGGTGCATGCTATCACTGTGATGGCTGGTCCACTGCCTGGTCTCACCTGTTGGGGGTATTGTGATGCTCTACAGTATGCTTGGGAAACGGGCGACCTGCCATTGCATGAGATGGCACACAATTTAGTAGTGGAGCAAATGTATCTGAATGACTACCACAAAAGCGTCAAATCTGAATATATCTGTTACAATAAGTACATTTTGGTGGTCTCATTGAGACATAGACTGTGGTCGTGGAAATCTAGTAAAAAGTGTCGGAAAAGTCACGGAAAATCCATGACGAAAACGTGTAGCTTAAAAACATAAACATGTTCATTAAACCTAAACTACAATCTCACCCAACTGTTAACAGCGTAATGTCTCCTACAGGCCAAAGAGTCCGAGCTGGCGGTCATCTGTGCCCTCCTGGAGGACCCAGGCCTGTGTTCCCAAACCTTCAGAGAGTGGAAGCAGTGGCACAGCGAGCTCTATTCCGAAATCTGCCAGCTCAGCCCTCCAGGCACTAACGGCCAGGATGACTTCTCCCCGCTAGGCGCTCCTGTCATGACCCACACACACTCCTTTATTGAGACCCATGTGTGAGACAGACACACACACACACACACACACATACACACACACACACACACACACACACACTGTATCATGTGTAAATATAAAAGGAACAGTCTGAGATATGCGTGTATGAACTTTTGATAACTCTGAGGACCCCTGAGGGTGCCTGTTGCATGCCTGAACAGAAACCATTAATCTTCTTTTGTCTATGGAGCTCAGCATAAAGTCCTGTCAAGATGGAAATGGGAGACATTTCGACATGTTACTTTGTATACTCTTGTTTTTGCTATTATTCTGCTTGATTTTAGGGGGAAGGGGCAGTAATGTAGCAGCAATACAGAGGAGAATTATTTTCACCACAGCACTGTACTTTTGTACTGATGAACTTTGCACTCAGAGCCACCAGTCCTCCCCCTTCTCCCCTTCCCTTTTTTTTTTTTCCTCACCGCATATCACGCTGATTTACATGTAGGGACCTCACTGTTATCCCAGCTGATCTGACAGGACAGTGTGGGGGAAGTCAGCTCCGTGACTTTTATTATAATAGAAGGCTGTGAAAGGTAGCCATGGACGCTGGTTAATCACTTTACCAATGAACCAATGAAAACAACCACCACAGTCATTAACAACCACTACTATCATTTCTATAGATGCTCCATTTTTTTCAAACTGCCTCAGTTTGTCTGCGCAACTGAGTGCAAACCTACAGTTTAACTTCCGACTTCTGTTTATTCTCTTTCTAAGAGTGTGTATATGTGTATACTGTATACATGTTTGCATTCCACTACCACTGTGATCTGCGTTTAGAGGTAGCGGTGGATGTATGTATCAGAGCGGGTGCAAATTGATTTTGTTTTCAAAGGAGTCACTCACTGCAAAGAATGCACTTTCTATATATCTTTATCTCATTGGCGCCATCACAGGGTCTTTGTCTCATCGGCCTCTTTACCATTGCTGTTCAAATGATCAGGTACAAGCATTTGTCTCATTTTCTAAAGATTTGTGTACAGTGGACAAATATATTTAAACATAGATAAATATATAAATCTATTTACGTTTTGTGTCATAGATATTATGTAAAGTACGCTGTGTTCTATGCCAAGGCCAAGGTTTTGCAGTGCACCACCCCTCTTTACTCCTAATATCATTGAACTCAGAGCAAACCCCCATCATCAACCTGAGTGACATTTTTCTAGTACCAAGGCTGACTCATAGACATTCTCCTAGTGATGTGTTGCATGAGGAAAAAAGGTCTGGGACTGATTTGATTGGACAGGGTAAAATATTGTGGATCATTTTTCTTTTCATGATTGCAGGATTGATTGACTTGCAGTGCATGATTCGCGCAGATTTGAATGTGCAGAGACTTAAAGGAACTCTTTCCGTTTATGTATCTGTGTGTTAAGACATGCAAAGTCGCACAACTGAAGGTATTGGCATTCTGTTCATCGGTAGTCAGTGCAATGAAGGGCCTCCGAAAAGGAGGTGACGTCATTGTTTATTGTTCAGCATACAATCATACAAAGAAAAGATCGTTCTTGTACATGATTGATATCAGGTGGTTTACAACACTAGTGTGCAACATAGGCCAAGGATTCTGACAGACACGTGTAGCACCTGCTGCATCCAGCACTACCTGTACGTAATCCTCACTACGTTTTTGCCCCTCAACATATTACACACTTGTGAAATATCAAACACAACCCAGATATAGCTCTGTTTTTCAATTGTTTATTTGAAAGTACCACAAAGAAACTAAATGATGCAAGCACTTTCCCTGTGCCTCCCAACCCTCTCTTTGGCGACGCTCGACTGGCTTTACTGGAGCTCCTACACACACAGCTGAGGACGAGTGGGAGTACACAAGCTTGGTCTTCTGCTGAAGAGCAATTTGTTTTAAAGAACAAAAAGCGAGTTCTGGTACGGAGTCACTCCTCATGTCTGTGTGTGTAGACCTGCAGAAAGGGGACGGAAATAAAGGGGAGACTCCATTGTGTGTCCTTTCAGGGGGTGTATGCCTCATGGTACATTGCACAGGTGTGTACGGTGTAAGTTGCACTGCAACATAAAAAAAGGAACATATTGCTCTTTTTCCAGGATGATATTAGCTTACTGTTATTATGTACAATAAACTGACGAAAGATATCGAAAAAAGAAAGACAAGTACATTTATTCTTCCTAAAGTAGCCTTTTTTGGTTTCATATATATGAATATATATTACAAAAAAATACAGATTGTAGACTTATGTTGTTCAAATTTGACTCCAAATAAACGGAATCCTCTGCACTATGACCTCTGTTTTTGCTTATTTCTGCCTCTTCACTCGTGCACATTTTGATCAATAGTTTAGCAGATCAAATTTGGTTCACAGAACATAAAAGTTAAAGTACCAAGGATTATCCTCTGCGTTCGACCCATCATCCTCACCCCCTGGGAGGTGATGGAAGCAGTGAGCAGCAATGATGTCCGCGCCCGGGAATCATTTTGGTGATTTAACCCCCAATTCCAACCCTTGATGCTAAGTCTAAGTGCCAAGCAGGGAGGTAATGAGTTCCATTACCTCCCGGGGTTTAAACTCACGACCTACCGATCTTAAGTGGGAGCCGACCATCAGCTCCCTCATCAAGAAGGCCCAGCAGAGGATGTACTTCCTGCGGGAACTGATGAAACTTAAGGTGCCGACCGAGATGCTGGTTCAGTTTTACTCAGCCATCACCTAGTCGATCCTCACCTCCTCCATCACCGTGTGGTTCCCCGGCGCCACAGTACAGGATTAGCATTGATTGCAGCGCATCGTACGTGCTGCTGAGAAGGTTATTGGCTGCAACCTCTCATCCCTCCAGGACCTGTTCTCCTCCAGGACCAGGAGGCGTGTGGGTCGGATCACAGCTGACTCTTCTCACCCTGGACACAAAGTATTCTCCCCTCACCCCTCAGGCAGGAGACTATGGTCCATCCAGACCCACACCTCCCGCCACCTGAACAGTTTTTCCCCTCGGCCATCAGGCACATGAACAATAACAAGATCTGATAGCTCAGTTACAGCTCTTTTTATTACCTATTCCGTGTTATATGTGTTTTATGTTGCACTATTGCACCAAGAAAAAATTCTAGTTTGTGAACCCGTTCTCAAACAATGGGAATAAAACTATTCTGATTCTGATTCTCGGGGCGGACACTCTAACCACTAGGCCAGTGGTTTTCAAATGGGGTAAACGTACATGTGGGGATACTTGAAGGTATGCCAGGGGGTTCGTGAGATTTTTTAAAAAATATTCTAAAAATAGCAACAATTCAAAAATCCATCCATCCATCCATTTTCTACCGCTTATTCCCTTTGAGGTTGCGGGGGGCGCTGGTGCCTATCTCAGCTACAATCGGGTTGAAGGCGGTGTACACCCTGGACAAGTCGCCACTTCATTGGAGGGGCAACACAGATAGACAGACAACATTCACACTCACATTCACACACTAGGGCCAATTTAGTGTTGCCAATCAACTTATCCGAGGGCACTTTAAGTTGACTATTACTTCTATGTGTAGAAATCTTTATTTATAATTGAATCACTTGTTTATTTTTCAAAAAGGTTTTAGTTATTTGTATATCTTCTTTTCCAAACAGTTCAAGAAAGACCACTATAAAATTAGCAATATTTGGCACTGTTATACAATTTAATAAATCAGAAACTGATGACATAGTGCTGTATTATACATCTTTATCTTTTTTTTTCAACCAAAAATGCTTTCCTCTGATTAGGGGGTACTTGAATTAAAAAAATGTTCACAGGGGGTACATCACTGAAAAAACTAGGCCACTGAGCAGGTTAATTACTCATGATGATTATTTTCAAAAACACAAGGCAATTGTGCACGCTACGAATATGATCTGAAAAATAATCATAACTTTTATGAAATCCTTCACAATATCACATTTATTTATCTTTTTAAAAGTCTCATTTTGTAGTATTGTATGGAAACCCATTTCTGCAATTGATTGATTGATTGATACTTTTATTAGTAGATTGCACAGTTCAGTACATATTCCGTACAATTGACCACTAAATGGTAACACCCGAATAAGTTTTTCAACTTGTTTAAGTCGAAGTCCACGTTAATCAATTCATGGTACAAATATATACTATCAGCAAATTACAGACATCACACAGGTTAATCATCATAGTATATACATTTAATTATTTACATTATTTACAATCCGGGGGTGGGATGAGGAGCTTTGGTTGATATCAGTACTTCAGTCATCAACAATTGCATCAACAGAGAAATTGACTTTGAAACAGTGTAGGTCTTACTTAGTAGGATATGTACAGCCAGCAGAGAACATAGTGAGTTCAGATAGCATAAGGGCAAGTAAATACATTAGAAGTACATTTGATTATTTACATTAGGTTATTTATAATCCGGGGAGATGGGATGTGAATGGAGGAGGGTATTAGTAAAGGGTTGAAGTTGACTGCAGGTGTTGTTTTAGTGCAGTTTTGAAGGAGTATAGAGATGCACTTACTTTTATACCTGTTGGGAGTGCATTCCACATTGATGTGGCATAGAAAGGGAATGAGTTAAGACCTTTATTCGATCCGAAACTGGGTTTAACGTGGTTTGTGGCGCTCCCCCTGGTGTTGTGGTTATGGCGGTCATTTACGTTAAAGGCCTAGGGAGTTTTAATAGACACCACTTCCACCACATGCCACTTGACACCTCACTGCATAAAAAAATAATGTTCTAAATAAAAGTGTGATATTATATTGTATTATTTTTTCCCAGGTCAAACCCCACTAGTTGAAAATCACTGCTATAGAATACTGAACAAGTCTACAGGGGATGTTTTCAACAACTCTTTGTTTACAAACCATATACCACTATTTGTCTCTTTTCGACTGGGGTACCAACCATGGTTGCATACTGTAGTACCCGAAGGGTAAAATGAGTCACCTTTGCTGTCCCTTGATTTGGTTGCCAGAGATATTGCATGTTTTATGGTTAAAAAACACATGCCAAGAAAAACAAACAGCAAATACTGGATGTCTTCTATTGAGCATTCATCTTTAAAGGCCTACTGAAACCCACTACTACCCACCACGCAGTCTGATAGTTTATATATCAATGATGAAATATTAACATTGCAACACATGCCAATACGGCTTTTTTAGTTTACTAAATTACAATTTTAAATTTCCCGGGAGTTTCGTCTTGGAAACGTCGTGTAATGATGACGTGTACGCAAGACGTCACGCGTTTTTAGGTAGTATGAGCGCTACGCACACACACAGCTAAATGTCGTCTGCTTTAACGGCATAATAACACAGTATTTTGGAGATCTGTGTTGCTGAATCTTTTGCAATTTGTTCAATTAATATTGGAGAAGTCAAAGTAGAAAGACGGAGTTGGGAAGCTTTAGCCTTTAGCCACACAAACACACGGTGATTCCTTGTTTAAAATTCCCGGAGCTGAAACTTTACTATGGATCAGAGCGCGGTCAAGCGGACATGGATCCCAACCGAATGTCAACCAGCAGGTTTCGGTGAGAAAATTGTGGTTAAAAAGTCGCCACTTACCGGATATCAGCTGAGCTTGTGTCGTCCGTACAGCTGCCGTCGACACCCGTGGAGACACCCCTCCGACTATCAGGTAATATTAAACTCACTAAAACACTAGCAACACAATATAAAGATAAGGGATTTCCTAGAATTATCCTAGTAAATGTGTTTGAAAACAACGGAATCCGTCCCAATGCTATTGCGTTTTTTTTTGTTTTTTTTCTAGTCCGTCGCTATCAATATCCTCAAACATGAATCTTTCATCCTCGCTCAAATTAATGGGGAAATTGTCGTTTTCTCCATCCGAATAGCACTTTTTGTTGGAGGCTCCCATTAAAATCAATGTGAATATGTGAGGAGCCCCCACACTTGCGACGTCATCGTCTGCGACTTCCGGTAAAGGCAAGGCTTTTTCAGGAAGTACCAAAAGTGGCGAACTTTATCGTCGATTTTCTCTACTAAATCCTTTCAGCAAAAATATGGCAAAATAGCGAAATGATCAAGTATGACACATAGAATGGACCTTTTATTCCCGTTTAAATAAGAAAATCTCATTTCAGTAGGCCTTTAAGGAAGTAGTTTGACATGTACTTCGGTATCAGCGAGGTGTAGCGGATATTAAAGACTAGGGTCAGTGCAAGTTGTTTTACTCTGTCCTCCACCCTGAGCCAGCCCACTTTGGAAAAGTGGGTTGGAGTGAGGTGTGATCTGGGGTGGAGGTCTAAAAGTAACCTGATTAGCTTATCCTGGGATGTTTGGAGTCTAGATTTGAAGGTTTTGGAGGTGCTGGGGTACCAGGAGGTGCAAGCGTAATCGAAAAAGGGTTTGAATGAGAGTTCCCGCTAGAATCTTCGAGGTGCTTTTGTTGACTAGAGAGGAGATTCTGTAGAGGAATCTCGTTCTTTGGTTGACCTTTTTGATTACCTTGGTTGCCATTTTATCACAGGAAAGATTAGCCTCTAGAATGGAACCTAGATAGGGGATCTCATCTTTCCTGGTGATAACAATGTCACCCACTTATATAGTGAAGTCACTGACTTTCTTATAAAAAAGTCATATATCAACCTTATAAGGTTGATATGGGACCCAAATAGTAAAAGTGAAAGAAAACAAATAACCCCACGCTAAGTCACCATTATGAGGTATGCATTAATACATTATGATAATACTACAACCTGTACTTGTTTTTTCACATATGCAATATTAGCATATTATAATCAAGCGCTCATTGTCTAAACTGCAGTATCACTAATCACCGTTGGATGGCAGCAGGTAACCGTGGTATGGAAAGGCGAGGTTGCAGCGCATGCACCCAGTAGAAGAAGAAAGAAGGGGACGAAAATAGGAGCGCTGTCATGGCGGCCAAGGTGAATACTTGTCTAATGTTATCTTCTGCAAACTTTCTGTTTAATAAACGCATTTTAAGAATGCGTATCCATATAGTGTATCTACGTCCGACATTCCGGCGTCGTGAGTTGTCAGACTTGAGTAGTTATAACGAGGCATTCGTCCAGTATGATTGTACATCTGGCAGAATGAGTCAATGCTGTTGTCTATCATTACTTTACAGCAGCTGGATCATTATGGACTAAATATTGCAACTTAACCGTGCATGTGAAAACAAACAACTGTTTAAACTTTGCTTGTTGTGCCTCTGTGGAACCGTGGATCATAGTTTGAATAGGAATACCATTTAAAGTAGTAATTCATTGAATTGCCGCCCAGGCGCTAATCAATTTAACTTTCACTCCTGCGCTTACCAAAGGCATGCAGTAAAAGTAAGCAAGCACAAAGTATTTTAAAACCTCTTCTCACTCCGGCACTTACCAAAGGTATGCAGTAAAATATTGAGTGTGATGTAAGCTTGGACCTTAAATCCTACTGAATAGCTCTTAATCTTCTTCCCTTTATGCGATTTCAAATTACCGGTATTGAAATCAGCATCCTCCATTTTGAAAATGATGACGGGAAGTGTCACTCGTGACGTCACGAGTTTGACCAGGCGGTAATACTAAGCATGCGCTAATTATTTTGGGAAGCGAGTTTGACCCGGCAGTAATTCAAGGCAGGCGCATACTATATGCCCTGCGGCAATTCAAGGAAACACGGTAGTTCAAATAAGAAAATCAATATTTATGGTGCACTACATATCAGAGACGGCTTCACAGTGGCAGAGGGGTTGGTGCATCTGCCTCACAATACGAAGCTCCTGCAGTCCTGGGTTCAATCCCGGGCTCGGGATCTTTCTGTGTGGAATTTGCATGTTCTCCCTGTGACTGCATGGGTTCCCTCCGGGTACTCCGGCTTCCTCCCACTTCCAAAGACATGTACCTGGGGATAGGTTGGTTGGCAACACTAAATTGGCCCTAGTGTGTGAATGTGAGTGTGAATGTTGTCTGTCTATCTGTGTTGGCCCTGCGATGAGGTGGCGACTTGTCCAGGGTGTACTCCGCTCTCCGCCCGATTGTAGCTGAGATAGGTGCCAGCGCCTCCCGCGACCCCAAAATGGAATAAGCGGTAGAAAATGGATGGATGGATTACATATCAGAGGGACTGTAATTGGCAACTTCTAATAGATACTGTTTAATTAGGTTCACAAGTTAGGCACATTATTTAAGACCATGTCTCAGCATTCTTATCACAAAAATTAACCCCTGCATTTATTCAACACAGTGGTCTCAAACTCACTTTACCTGGGAGCCACTGGATGCAGAGTCTGGGTGAGGATGGGCCGCAAGAAAAGATTTCCCAAAAAAAACTTTGCATACTCCTCAGCATGGAATATATATGTATTCAGCCGACGCACGAAGAATAATGTTATTTCTGCAATCTGTGTCGCTCCGCTTTCCCTCCCTACAGCAACACGGCGGTAGGCGGACAATAGCCGGGAAAGTACCGGGATAGCGAGGGCAAAAAAGTGACGGCTCCCGGAGTGTTATCCGGCGTCATATAGAAATATTAGGGGTGTAACGGTACGTGTATTTGTATTGAACCGTTTCGGTACGGGGGCTTCGGTTCTGTTCGGAGGTGTACCGAACGAGTTCCACACGGACATATTAAGTAGCGCACCGCACGTTGTTTAAACAATGCACACCGAGGCACCATGAATTGATTAACGTGGACCCCGACTAATAAACAAGTTGAAAATCTTATTCGGGTTTAGTGGTCAATTGTACGGAATATGTACTGTACTGTGCAATCTACTAATAAAAGTTTCAATCAATCAAAAAAAAACAACAACACACGACATGCTAGCAGAGACCGCGGGCTACGATAGACTGACCTCACCTCCTCTTTTCACCGCACATTTCCTCTTTTGCAGGGCTGTACAGGTGGAGTTTCTTAAATGCCTCAAATGTCCGGCATTTTAAGTTAGGATTGCGTGTATTTTCAATGTACATTAAGAGTTAAGAAGGGGTTAAAAACAAAAAAATGTGTGCGCAGACAACATTCGTGAGGGAGTGGAAAGAGAGAGAGCGAGAGAGTTATGATAAATGCGCATGCGTCGCCTGGCTCTGCTTTTTACCCATAGGTTTCAGATTTTATTTTTTATTATCTATAGCAGGGGTGTCAAAAGTATGCCCCAGAGGCCATTTGCGGCCCACAGCTAATGTTTTAAAGGCCCACAACACATTCTAAAAATACTATTTTAAATAAACAAAAACAAACAAAAGTGAAATACAAAAGCTTAAAGGTTAAATGTAATTTAGAAAAAGTTGCAACGTTGACTAATAAAACAAAGCTGTTTTTTTTCTTTCAAACTGTCATTGCTCAAAACATAATATTGAATCAAAATCAATGTTATTATGAATTATTGACCTATCCAAGTTTCCAATTACTTCACATCAAATATTCCACTAAGTAAAATATTTTTGGTGGAAGATTTAGCAAATTTGTTAAATAAATAACCAAAAAATTGTATTTATGTATAATTTTATATTTTGTTGTTTTCTTACTGTACCGAAAATGAACCGAACCGTGACCTCTGAACCGAGGTCTGTACCTAACCGAAATGTTTGTGTACCGTTACACCCCTAAGAAATACATGTAGTGTTCATCGTGTGAGGCAATGCAAACAATAAACAATAATTTAAAAAAATAACAATTTGAATTGGTCAAGGTTATCGGGGGACTGTTATTACTGACGGACAGGTGTCGTAGTGTGACTGCAGCCGGGCACTTAATAAAACCCTTGTCTCCATGGCAACATCTCTGTCGCTTTCACTCACTTGCCGCTTTTCCACCAACGCCAGGGTAGGCAACCCATAACGTTGAAAGAGCCATTTTGGACCCAAATAACACAAAGCTGTCAAGCAGCATTCATATGAAACTCGCAGGTCGCACTAACATTAAACTTTCATAATAAGGTGGCGGGTGCAATTGGGCCGCGAGTCTGAGGCCCCTGATTTAACACCTGAGCCGCGGTCATTACGATCAGAACATACAACCTGTTGGCTTTAGGAAGCCACTATCCATCCATCCATTGTTGTCCTACTGTTTGTTCCGTTCAATGCCTTCTTAATCGATGTTTGCTCTAATTTGAGAATGGCAAGTTATTGTGTTTTTTCCAAGTACACCAATTTTACTTTCAAGGAGCTCCGTTTGACCACATTGGATACTAACAGCGGCGGACTGGGTCAAAAATGTGGCTCTTGATCCATCCATCCATCCATTGTCTACCGCTTGTCCCTTTTTAGGGGAGCTGGAGCCTTCCTCACCTGCATTGTACTATTTGACTCTTAACCTTAATTTATTCTGACATTATTTAGAGTTACGCAGAAACATAGGAAACGTATTATTGAATTATTTATTTTTACTGCAAAATAACACAGTTAAAAAAAAAAAAAAAAAAAACTATTAATATAAATACAATATTTACCAATAAAGGCAATGGCCATGTGACACAGACTTTATCCCACTGAGTTTCCTGACAAGATGACATTTTCTTTTACATTCTGCTATAAGTGACGGAGCAGGAACTTGGTACAAATACGTTTGCTGTAAAAATTTCCCTAAAGCCCCCTCTCATTAATTCTATTATATGATGATATGATTATACATCCGGCAGAATTAGTCAATGCTAATGCCCACTCCATCCATCTGTTTTCTACCGCTTGTCCTGTTCGGGGTGGCGGGGGGTTCTGCAACCGATCTCAGCTGTTGTATGTAATTAGTTTACAACAGCTGGATCATTTCAGATTTTTTTTTTTCTTTTGCTAAATATTGCAATTTACCTGCGATGGCTGCATTAGGTGAAAAATACAAAACTGTTGTAACTTTGCTTGTTTCGCCTTAGTGGAACATTGTTTAAACAAGAACATTTTTTAAAGTAGTTTGAATTAAAAAAAAACATTTATGGTGCACTCCATATCAGAGAGACTTTAATCTGCAATTTCTAATAGATTATTTTAATTTGAATTTAGTTCACACATTAGGCACATTATTTAAGACCACTCTCAGCATTCCTGTCACTAAAATTAACCACTGCATTTATTTAACACATGAGCCGCGTTCAATACGATCAGAACATACAACCTGTTGCCTTTAGGAAGCAAATAATGCCTTCTTAATCAATTGATGCTCTATTTGCCTCTGAGAATGGTAAGTAATTGTTTTTTTTTCAAGTACACCAATTTTGATTTCAAGCAGCTCTGTTCCACCGCAGTGACGGACTGGGTCAAAAATGTGGCTCTGGATATTTATACTATTTGACACTTGGGACAAGCGGTAGAAAAAATATGGATGGACACTTAACCTGAAATTATTTTGACACATATTTTGTAGTTATGCAAAAACTTGGGAAACATATTATTAAATAATTTATTTTTACTGCAAAATAACACATAAAAAATAACCTAACGATTAACATAATTCAGCCCTGCAATGAGGTGGCGAATTGACCTGAGTGTACCATGCCTTCCGCCCGAGTGCAGCTGGAATAGGCTGCATCACCCCCCGCGACTCCGGAAGGAACAAACGGTAGAAAATGGATGGATGGATGGAATATAATTCAAATACAATAATTACCAATAAAAGCAATGGCTATGTGATTATATACTTTATCCCACTGAGTTTTCTGACAAGATGAACTTTTCATTTACAATCTTCTAAGGAGCAGGAAAGAGCTACGAATAAGTTTGCTCGTAAAGCCCCCTCTCATTTATTATGTTATGTTATGTTTCAACAGGGGTAGCACGGTGGTACAGGGGTTAGTGCATGTGCCTCACAATACGGAGGTCCTGTTCGATCCTGGGTTCGCGATCTTTCTGTGTGGAGTTTGCATGTTCTCCCCGTGATCGGCAACACTAAATTGGCCCTAGTGTGTGAATGCGAGTGTGAATGTTGTCTATCTGCGTTGGCCCTGCGATGAGGTGGCAACTTGTCCAGGGTGTGCACCACCTTCCAGCTGAATGCAGCTGAGATAGGCTCCAGCACCCCCCTCGACCCCGAAAGGGACAAGGGGTAGAAAATGGATGGATAGAAAGTTCGGCCCTGGCTGCTAATGCAGAACAAGATCCTTCCTTGCATCTCATTAGATTGTTGGCATCTTATCAGATGCCTTTTAAATCTACCATTAGGAAATACTTGAATTATACTGTATCACCTTAAGACATCCAGCTCAGGAGGGAAAAGTAATATGTTTAGCAAGGAAACATGTTAATCTTATTCAGAATGGTCAAATTATTGGCATGGACCAAGCATGATACAACATCTAATGAGATTGATTAAATTACGGGAATAAGGTTAAGAACTGTTCAACACATTATGTAAAAAGTATAAATACTGTGGGTAAACATTTTGCAGTGGTATAAATCGCTGTATTTTTTGCTTATCGTTCATAATCTGTATGAAAGACAAGAGGAAGGTTGTTTCTTAGTCTATCATGTACAAATGAGCTTGTTCTAGGTGGCTAGCAATGCAGCTAATTAAACCAATCAATTCTGCCTCAAAATCACTTTAAAAATGCATTCAAATACAGCCAACAATTCTACATTTATGTTCCGTAACCTCTAAAATATCCAAGCTGTAGCGACATTGTTATTGTCAGAGCGAACACAAAGTAACTCTTATTCCAGGAGAGTAACACATTGGCATGCTTCGGTATTAGTTGTAAAACGTAATTACGGCAAGAGATAAGCTAGCTTCTACGTCTACACCTGAAATGCGTTTGAGTTTGTAATGCACAATATAATGCGATAGGACACCAATATGTACTGACTGAAAAACATGAACAATCATATTACAGTATGTTAAAAGTATTAGCCCACACTTCATGTTTTGTTTGTACGCAGCTCGCTCGAATAGCCTATCAAGTTCTGACGTTCTGACTGTATCATGATCAGTATTAAAGTGACTCATATATATATATATATATATATATATATATATGTATATATATATGTATATATATATATATAGATGTATATATGAGTATGTATGCATTTATACATGTGTATATATAAATCTATACATACATGTATATATACAAAGTCAAGGGCGGTCTCTGCATGTTTTTGCGGTTGATGTTAGTCAATTTTTTTAGGGCATTACAGCAAGTGACTAGGTTGGTCGCCGCTTTTGCCGCAGTTGCCATGGTTAAATTTGAGCCCTGTATATATACTTGAAGTGTGTATATAAAATGTTAATGGACGGTTTTGAAGTTGTTTTAGAGTGGTTGAAGGTTACAACGAAGACTCTCATTATCCACATTTTCTAAGCTTTTTTTTTTTTCATACATAAAATCCTAAAAAAAGGGCATGTGTGTTCTTGTCTCTTGTGATTGTGAATGAAAGGCAAAATTCCAAAAAAAGTGCAGTTCCCCTGTAAGAGCTTATTTTTGTTTTTCCTAGTTGGTGATGGTGGCCGTCCCGGCAGTGCTGGGCATCGCCTCCATCCGAGTGTACACTGTGAGTGACGTGTCCACTGATGGTCTCGTCACTCGAGAGAAGGTATTTGCATCAATATTGAAGGAGGCAATTCCTCGTCACATTACATTGATAACATTAATTTCTGTTTCCAGCTGAACATCTACACCCCAGTAACAAAATCTTCACTGCTGGTTCCTGATCAGCCAGGGCTCATTGAAAACGGGGTAACTACAGCGAGAGAAGGCCTGTTACCCTTTGTCCATGCTGTAAAGGTACTTGGTTCTCTTTAGGGCCTTTTTACAACATGCAATATATATACACTAACACTTCCCACGGTTTGATTATCTTACTTACTGTTTGTGCATGCATCTGCTGTTAGATCTCAAACAGAAAGTGACACATTCACAAGATTGCTTATGCCATCAACTGAACATTAGCCAAAACACACAACAAAAATATTGCACTCATCTTGAAGTTGCCGAGCACAATCCCAGATTCGAGGAAATTGTGTTCAAGCAATTGATAAGACTTGACAGTTTGCTATAGTGGAAGATGGAGAAAAAACACCAAGAGCCTGACACGCATGCAAACATGTCACAATGTTGATGGAAATTGTTTTCATGATGCTTTTTTCCATTTTCCACACAGGGGGCCTGTGTTTCTGTGAAAAGAGGAAGTATTAATCTTTACCACGCTGGAGAGGGTAGGTTGCTTCAGTGGCTGCAGTTGCAGATGTTTCATGAACATACAGCATAAGAAGGCACGTTACACAATATATAGATATATATCATGCCAGATTTTAATCCTCCTCTTGAAGCACTTTAAAAATCATTAAATTTATGAATATTCAGAAAGAATAACGGAAGAAACTAATTTTGGCCGCTTGTAACCGTGATCTTGTGAGGGTAGGAATGTAGACCAACCGGTAAATCAAGAGCTTTGCCTTCCGGTTCAGCTCCTTCTTCACCACAACGGACCAATACAGTGTCCGCATCACTGCAAGCGCTGCAACAATCCGCCTGTCGATTTTATGATCCACTCTTCCCTCACTCGTGAACAAGACTCTGAGGTACCTAAACTCCTCCACTTGGGGTAAGCTCTCCTTCCCTACCAGGAGATAGCACTCCATCTTTTTCCGGGTGAGAACCATAGACTTGGACTTAAAGGTGCTGATTCTTATCACAGTAGCTTCAAACTTGGCTGCGAACCGATTCGCAACAAATTCATTTTTTGCAATAAGAAATAATATGTCACATTAATTTTGTAGACACTAATTATAGTTTTACATGCATAAAACAATGCATGTAAAACTCATATATACACGGGGAGAGCCACGCCGATGCCACCTTCATACTTTGCTACAAATTCCCTCTCAAATTTAATAGTGTTTCTCACATTTATCAAAGTGCTAGCATGTGCAACTTTTTTTGGTCCCATATTAGCTACTTTTGCAGGCTAACGAAATTATTTTTAAAAAGGGACAGCAGCCGAGTCAGGAACGTGTGGGAGGCTTTGTTTTGACACAAATCAGTAGGATGGTGAGCAGACAAACAAATTAGTTTGGCCAAACTGATAAACTGAGACGTTTTATAAAAAAAACAAATCATACAGAAATTGGGGTCTACAAAAACTAATGTACGTTTATTTTTTTTGCTAAATAGCTTACTTACTTTAGTACGTTCTGTCAAATGGAGGATGATGAAAGACTATTGTTTACATAATGTACTATTGTGTTATTCAGATTTACACCCAAATGGGGTGTTCCTTACCATATTAATCACTCAATTACACATTTACATGAGATATTTTTGTTTTGTTTGTATAACCCGGCTAACTAAAAAAAATGCTAACAAATCCACCAATATGGCTAAACAGGATGCAATAGTGTCAATCACAACTGGAGACTTGTTTCAGAAAACTACTTTGTGTTTGTAATCATTGTTGAGATGAGATAGTGTGATATACAAAAAAGTCACAGGAGTATTTTCTACATGTACTGTTCTTCTGTGTGTCTCAGATGTATACTACTACTTGAAAAATCCTCCCCCGGGTTTTCTACCCAGATTTGGCACAATCACCATGGCTGGCCTGCTTGGCATGTTCTTGGCACACAAAGGTAACCTGTCACTAATGCAGACACACATTACAGGCGTATGGGAAGATGTTATTTTGAGAGTTTGTGATACGCACATTTATCAGGTGAAAGAGCTAAATTATGCAATTGTTAAATATAAGTTATTTGCACAAAAATATTTTGTGAATGTCTATTATATACCTTAATTGTTTCCAAACATTGTCTGTAACATGGAAGTAAAACAGACGTCGTCGTCATGGACCCACTAGCTGTGGAAGTTAGCTCTCCAATCAGCGAAACAGACTCAATACCTCCACGGTGATGTTTTTGGTGAATTTACTGAGCAATTTGTGAAACCAAAACAATACAAACAGAATGCCATTGTAAGTTAATAATACTAACACAGACACTTGTAATTGTGTTAGCATAACAGCTAATGCTAATGACGCTGGCTTACTTACATTACGATAGCACGTACAAATATGCAGGAAAACACTTGTACAGACATCTCACGTGACAGTTTAGTAAGTGAGAATTATTTTAGTTATATGAGGTGGCGACTTGTCCGGGGTGTAAACCGCCTTCTGCCCGATTGTAGCTGAGATAGGCACCAGCGCCCCCCGCAACCCCAAAGGTTATAAGCGGTAGAACATGGATATTGTAAAACCTACAAACATTGATAGGAGTGATGAATGAAGAATCCTTTTGAGTAGAAGCGCTATAGACTAATAGTAAACGAAACGGCACTTATACTTCCAGTTGAAAGCTCAGTTTAAACAGGAGGGCGCTGCACTAGGTTTAGAGAGCGAACTTGTCCAAAAGATGGCACCATACCGAGAAAAATAACACACCCTTTCAATGTTTTTGCCTATTTTTTTTTTTTAAATTTGAATTTGTATTTAGACCATAGGTTTCAAAGCGTTGGAAAAAAGTAGCGGCCTATAGTCAGGAATTTATGGTACATATTTCAAACCAAAATACACAACAAGAACACCACTGAATAGCATATCATCCATATCATTAGCTGACAAAGAATACAACTAATGTTATGTGAAGTGTAGTTTACATGCTCAACTCCGCACTTTCAAAGTTAACGTACCCTCAAGGCAGCTTTGTAAATGGCCCCTTTAAATGGATTTGGAGATTATCAGAAGCTAAATAATACTTAATAAACAGTTCTGTTGAATTGTGTGTGTCTAAAATAGGATGTGTGGGTTTCTGGTTCTAACTGTAACACAAACAAACCAAGAATGTTTCTAGTAACAGAATGCATTTCAGCATATGTTAGGCCCTTAGAGTTGTGAATTTTCTACAGTAAAATGTTTGACCGTTTGTATGCTACATTATGCCTTGGATCTGCTTCTGAAAGCCATTTATCAGATACATATATCCAACTTTAATCCTCCATCACAGTTTACATGAGTAATATGGATTCATTTTCGCTTCAAACAACATGTACCGTAGTTTTCAGACTGTAAAGTGCACTTAAAATCCTTTAATTTTCTCAAAAATCAACAGTGCGCCTTACAACCCGGTGCACCTGATGTATGGATTAATTATAGTTGTGCTTACTGACCACGACGCAATTGTATTTGGTACATGTGCAATGTGTGTGACCAGTAGATGGCACTCACATATAAGAGATGTGTGTATACTTCAAGCTGACGCCTGTTCAATAAATGATGTTAGCACAGCAAGCCTAAAACTTTGATGTTTTATTGAGAATATAGAAATATTACACATGGTATTCAAAAATCAGTCAAAATGTTTTAGTATGACTTTGGTAAGCTACAAAGCAGCACCGCTTGATGGATTGTCAGCAAATTAGGGCTGTCGTATTCAGGCGTACTGTGCTTCAACCTACAGGTATTATTATAGTGTGTGTAAAAGAACCCCAAAATGACACATGCTAGGAGACATTTTAATAACAGTTTTGTTCCGCAATAATATGCAAAACCAACTTTTCTTACCTATTGGTACTTGCTGATGTGTATTTGGGATCCCCATTAGTCCTCATTCATCTTTGTAGTCCGCGGTGACGCCGTAGTCAATAAGCTCCCTATTTGTCTCTATGCTATTGTTGTGGGGCATTCATCTTTCGCTGTTGCCATTGTTAATACAAAGTAACATACAGTTCTAATTTTTTTCTGTCAGGAGACTAAAAGCACTATAAACTACTGGTACAACAAAGATGACAGGGAAAAAGACACTGTTGAAGTGGAACCACATAAATAAGACCGCCCACAAAACGGCACATCCTGAAGAGACGGTCAGAAAGCGGCTTGAGGATGGTCTGTAAAACATAATCTATGCAACATTTTGACCAAAGAACCACCATTACATGTTATGTAAACCACAAGGAAATGTTTTATATGTAGAAAAAATAAATCATAATATCACTTCTTAATGCACCTTATCTTCCGATGCACCTTTTATATGAAATTAGACCTGAGAAGACCCACTCATCAGCATTGCGCCTTATAATCTGGTGTGCCCTATTGTCAGAAACATACAGTACATCAAAACATCGAATATACCCTGGTTTATAAGGACTATAATCTGTCACTGTCATGGCAGTTGAACTACTGTAAACTCGGTGAACCAGCTAGGACGTCTCTCATGTTGTATTTATATTTATAGCCATGGGCATTAGTGTTTAAATGTCACTGTTGGAATGATAAGACATCATTAGTTTGAAGAAACGCTGTTGTAGTGCTGCTACTTTAAAGTTCTGAAGGTTAATTCACGTAGTAAAACATAATTTTAGGCTCTCGTTTGAAGAGAATCGCAGTTCCTTTGGGTCTGATAAGTGCTGGAGCCTCAGTGTGCTACCCCAGCCAGGCAGTGGTTGTCTTTAAGGTGAGCATTTTTCTCCATACAAATCTTGTTGGCAGCCGTTAATACAAACATTCATGCAACAAAACACTGGTATTTTCTTGTTACCAAGGTGACTGGCAAGAAAATGTATGCTGCTGGCCAGTGGAGCCGAGCTGCTGTGTCTTCACTGCTCACCTCCAAGTCTTCAGAACCTGTTATTTCTCCACAGCCACAGGTTATTTATCCCTTTAAACATAATGTGTTTACTTACAACTAAAACAAGCTCAATGATTTCCTTTTAAAAATAATATCTTTATGAGAAGGTTCTCCTTGCTTTTTTTATTGATTAAATGTCTTTCTCAGACAATTGAGTACGTTTGGTAATATGTAAATAGGCAAAATTTACACGATTCACTTTCTGTCAGTGTTGGTTCAACTTGAGGGAGAGACTCCCTCTGAATAGTTTGATTTCCGGTGTCCGTGCCACTGTCCAATCATAATAATGCATGCCGCAGGATTTGTGCAAGAACAAATAATTGTGTTGTTGTAACCTTAGCTTATGTTGCGTTATTCTTCTTTAGACTACAAAACAGTTGATGTTAATTCCAATTTCTTCCAAACGGTCATCAAAATGTAACTGTTAATTATTCTACAAATCTGTTTTAATGCCTATTTCCTTTGCCTGGATTTGTGTACTGTGTTATAAGCTTAGTGATTGTTCTGTAGTACACTATTGTAAATCTAAAAAAATAAGGTCACGTTGTAAAAAATTAAATACATTGTAGGTGTGGTAGGGTTGCACAACTTTGAGAAAAAAACTTAGTTGTGATTTTTCTCTCCAAAATTGCAATTTTCATACTTATTAGATACAAAAACACAAAACGGATTAAGGAAGACAATTTACATTTAGACAGTCAATCAACATATTCTTGTCTCAAGGTCCCACACAGACAGAATCTGCATTTGTCTACATCATGTTGTTAAACCGAAAAAATAACTGATACTATCCATGCAGTGTTTATAATGTAATGTAATCATAAAATATAATATTAATGCAAGTAACCATTATAAGATATATAAACTTTTATTTGCCATTACTGTATAATTATTTACCATTGTACTGTATTTGAAAGGTAAATAACTTTATTCTAAATAAATAAGCACAACATTTTTTTTATAGCATATTGACCATCCGATTTGAAGCTGAAATATTAACAAAACAGAACATTTGGCTTTGTAACCATATTATTCTTCTTAAATGTTGTTACTTTGCGGGACTTCTCACTAGCAAGTCGTGAATAGCAAGACTCTCTGTCTGTCTTACTGTGTGTGTATAAAACAGGCGATCTCACTCTCCGCGTACCCGGACAATGATTGTGAATGACTACAAAGAGGGCTCACTGCGTTCAGTTAATTCTACTGTTAAACAAACCTGCCCAGGTGCAGAAAGCGATGCATAGAGTGAGACCTCCTTCTCCCTGTTTGAAGCGATAAACAAAGAAACGCTAGGTTCAACAATTCTGATTAGCGAACATGCCTGCCACTCAAATACCGGTGAAGGCAAAAAAATTAAAAAGAGATTATCACACTAATAAAACTAAATGTTGATTCAATGTCGATCAATTTTCAGCCCTAAAGCTTGGTACTGGAAAGAACAATGGTATAATGGTTTTTCAACCGGCAACATGTATCGCTTGAACAGATTTGTAAGTGTCCTTATTTTGTTTGCATATTACACATGCTCTTCATAGGCAGCTCCTGTGCAACCTCATGAGGCTGCCGTGGTTGACGAGCCTTGTCACGCTTCAGAGCGCATCTCAGATGCTGAAGCGGAATCAGTGGAGTGTGTTGCAGCTTCTGATAAACTCATCATCGCTATCACAGCAGAGGGGGTGCCAGTCACACAAGCAGAGATCTCAGCCGAGCAGGTCCCCGCAGAGACCGACTCAGGTAGAACAGATAATGATCCCTGACCTCCCGTTTCTCGGTCTTAGTTCTTCATCCCACATCAATCACATGCCAATACTATTGTTTTTTCTTTGTTACTCTCCATCTGTATCCTCATTGCTGCATCTCATGTCTGAAAATACAGAGACCACTCCTCCCACTAAGGATTTGGTTGACCCTGTTCAATGTGAGGAGCCTCAGCTCTCCAACAAAGCACCAGAGGGCGCTGTTGCTCCATCTGAGGACGTTTCCATTGCATCAGAGGTCATTGTTCCAGCGTTTGATGCCTTTCCCACTGAAACCATGCCTGTGGAGCCACCATTAAATCCAGACCCTGAGACGGGAGAGATTGCTCAATCTACACCAGCTGAGGTTCCTGCTTCCACAGAAGAACCGCCAACTTCAGAAACCACAGCGGAACTAGCAGGTATCACATATATTTGGACTAGACCACATCAGTCAGTTTTCTTAACTAGCTGAATCATTCATTATAATAAGCACTAATAGATAAAGTCCCAACAAACTCTTCGTTCTATCTCGGTCACTTCTAAGTAAATATTGATTGATTGATTGATATTACATAATTTCCCCAAAACAAAGCCCTCAATAATTCCTTCAGTTTCCAAAATGTGGAATGCATCACAGAACTAAATTTGGACACACTTTATATCCCACCCAAACCTCTCTTTTGATTCCTCAAGTTGTGTTACATCACTTCCACAGTTGCTGAGACCAGAAATATTTGACATTATTAATTCTGTCATGATCAAGGCATTTATTATTTCTGTTAATTCCACAAGCTTAATACAAAGTAATAGTTGTGGGTGCCCATTTGTAAAGTTGGGCTTGCGAAGCATTAATGCTTCACTTTGGGGAAGTAATTGTTGAAACTGAAACTTGTTTCCTAAATAACACTGGTAGTAACCACACTAATAAAAGTGCTCAAATGGCACATTAGAACATTTGTGCTGCGATACAGACAGACCACAAAGACTGACCCCTTTCTGGTTTAATTTTTAACACAGTCATCAGATCCACCATCGTACACAGTTTACTGCATCCAACGCTTGTCACAACAGCGCAAACTTCCTTATTCCACACCAATCACAGTTGGTGAGCAAGTTGTTCACAAACCTCGAAACTCTGGACTTCAGCAATGCAACACAAGTGTGACTGAAATGCCGCTGGCATTGAGCAGACTTTAAGACGGGAAAAAAGGACAGCAGGCAGGAAGTTGACAGGTACTTTTTATCTGATCAGAAGTTGTGAATAGGTGTGAGGTACCAAAACCTAGTTTTGTAATTGTAATACGCCAACAGCAGCCATCATAACACCGTTAACTCACTAGCCAGTAGACAAAACAACATCAAGGTTCTCATTATGCACCAACGGTTACGGCGAGGAAGGTTGCATTCAATAACACCCAGAATTTTGGCATCAAACATTGCATATCAAGTAAGTCGTATTTTCCATGTTTTCAATGTTTTGTATTTTTGTATTTGTAAATGCTTTTGTGTTTTGTAATAATTTTTGTTGTTTTATTCCTTTTGTTTTAAGCTATTGCTTAGACTGTATCATTTTAATTATAACTAACCACAGATATTTTAATTCTTAGTATGTTCAACTCAAAATGTCACAAAATTCCATAAAAATGAAAAGGCATTTTTTTTTCTTGCAAAAATTAACGTGTTTTAATTTTTTTTTTTTTACGTACAGGTTTGTGCACTGTTTAAGTACAGTTACTGATTGAACACCAATATTGGTTAAAATTTAAATGATATCCATCCCTAGTCGTGACATGCCGTAAAGATCAACAGTACATTTCTGGCCTTCAAAATTAAAGTGTTACACGCTAAATCCCGTCTGATAAGATAGGGGTCTCAGTTAAATAAAAAGTAAATATACTTTGCTCAGTCGTTCTGTATTGTTATTTTGGTTTTGCATTGATACTTCTGAGAATATACTGTTTTGAATTCCATATTCTTGAATTTGTATGTTTTTTTAGCACTGTTTGAGCACCCTCAGCATTTCAGAAGTGCATATTTAATAGTAGTATCGGTATAAATGTAAAGGATTGCCATCCCTATCCATGGAAAACTCAGCATTGTTTTGCTTAACTGATTCTGACTCTTCTAAATTGACATCTTGTTAATATTTATTCTTTAGTTGCAGTTAACTTACGTACAATACATGGGACAGGCACAAGCTCACTCTGAGGATAAGCGGTATAGAAAAAAAATACATTGTGCGTTGTTCACTTAAAGTGTTGTAATGATGGCAACGGTGTTGACACTATGTGATTTGTCACCTTCAACACCAGTTGCTGAGTCCTCAGAAGTGCCGACTGCTGCTGCGGAAAAGGAGCAGACACCAGAACACACGCCTTTGGAACATCCTGCAGTAGAAAACAACAAAGGTACAAAGTCATTAGGTCAAAAAACCTGTTAGAAGGAAGATTTCTTACAAACATTCCAAGCTTTCTACGACTTCCCAAAAATTCCAGAGAAGACAAAAATGTGCTGGCTCTGGTTTTTGTGTAACATTTGCTCCTAATGATTCAAACACCTAACAAAAAATGGAAACATGCAGACAGTTTTGTGACTGAACGTTTTACCCTCCTAGCCAAAATCACGCCTGAGTTAGTTAAATCTATGTTTTGAACTTTTTCCTCACATACACTTGTAGAAGTATTTTTTTAATTTTATTTCACTTATTGATAGGTGAATTCCTTTCACAAGAGTATAGGTGTTGCTCTGTGTTATTGTTGCTTTTACCTATTTGTTCTGTCAACATATGTAGCACTACACAAATCTGGCATGTAAATCTTCTCGAACGTTACCATTGATATTTTTCTCCATTTTACTCTTCTTTTGCTGCCCTTCAGGGGACTCTTGTTATAAACCGGATCCCGCACTTTTGGACTTTGGCCAATCCAACCCAGAGGACGAAGACCTCTACAGCACTCGCAGCTAAGATCCACTATCACAAATCTCATCCATACTGAGAAAAACACATACAGTATAAAGCGGACATTATTTTTTTAGGTGACAACTTTGTCATTCTCGCCGCACAATTTTTATTCCCCACATTAAAAATGAAATGAAAAGATAGTCAAAACTTGTGTAAGGACAAATGTGTGCTACGGATATCAGATTGTAAAATTATCACACCGTTTTTTTTTTTTATGTTTACCAATGAATTGCAGTTGTGTTGCAGTCGACACAGTCCTGAATGTTTCTCATTTAGATTACTGTGTTGGTTACGTCGGCATTTCTTGTAATCATCATGAATATTTGGACGTAAAATTGTGCAATTATGTTTTTGCCAAAAACGTATTTACTTATTGATTAAAGAAGTCAAATAAATCTATATTTTTCTGGAATTCATGATTGTGTTTTATCTTATGCAAAAATAAATGCTTGGTCTTAAGCCAGGGTTACGAGAAGCAGTAGAAGTCTCTGTTGTGTTGAGCGATTGATTGAGTAGTCGGACAAAACACACTTCACAGCCTTAATGCGTATTTTGGGAAAAATAGTTTAAATTAAAGTTGTTTTCTGCTTGCCATAACCATCACTCTTTTTTTTCTAATAAATGCACATCAACATTTAAATTGCACTTTAAACTTGTTTGTAAAAAATAAAATACACCCCTGTTCGTTGTCACACAGATCACAGCACACACACAGACACTTTGTTGTAGTGGCTGGAAACTATTTCCACATATTTTAAGTTCCGGCAGTCCATGCGGTCCCTATTTTATAAATTGTTATTAGTTCTACTCAATAAACGATTTATTGAAATAACATAAAATAGATTAAAGCTTTTTTCTAAACAATTGTTTCTAATCGTTGCAGCCTAGTCTGTGTTCATTCAAAATAGGGGTCAGCAACCTTTATTATCAATATACATTTTGCCTCCTCTTCAACTATTAAAATTGAAAAATTGATAAACAATGTAAGTAAAGACTACGTATGTCTTTCTTAGTAAGCTCATCGCCACAATCGCACACTCAAGAAGCCCAGGCAGGAACTCTTCCCTTCCTTTTGCCGATCCAATCTCTAGTTAGGACAGATTCACAACCTCACAGACAATGATAAATTATAGAAATATTTTTAAAATACTTAACAATCGAACTGGAAAACTTATTTTTTTTGCAAATATTGGCTCATTTGGAATTTGATGCTTGCAACATGTTTCAAACAGCTGGCACAAGTGGCAAAAAAGACTGACAAAGTTGAGGAATGCTCATCAAATGTTTATTTAAAACACCCCATAGGTGAACAGGCTCATTGGGAACAGGTGGATCGCATGATTGGGTATAAAAGCAGCTTCAATTAAATGCTCAGTCATTCAGATACAAGGATGGGGCGAGGGTCACCACTTTTAGAAAAAATGCGTGAGTAAATTGTTGAACAGTTTAAGAACAACATTTCTCAATGAGCTATTGCAAGGAATTTAGGGATTTCACCATCTACGGTCCGTAATATCAAAAGGTTCAGAGAATCTGGAGAAATCACTGCACGTAAGCAATGATATTACGGACCTTCGATCCCTCAGGCGGTACTGCATCAAAAAGCGACATCAGTTTGTAAAGGATATCATCACATTGGCTCAGGAACCCTTCTGAAAAACACTGTCAGTAACTGCAGTTTGTCGCTACGTCTATAAGTGCAAGTTAAAACTCTACTATGCAAAGCAAAAGCCATTTATCAACAACACCCAAAAACGCTGCCGGCTTTGCTGGGCCCGAGCTCATCTAAGATGGACTGATGCAAAGTTGTAAAGTGTCTGACGAGTCCACATTTCAAATTGTCTTGAGAAACTGTACACGTCGTGTCCTCTGGAACAAAAAGGAAAAGAACTATCCCGATTGTTATAGGCGCAGGGTTCAAAAGCCAGCATCTGTGATGGTATGGTGGTGTATTAGTGCCCAAGGCATGAGTAACTTACACATCTGTGAAGGCACCATTAAGGCTGAAAGGTACATACAGGTTTTGGAGCAACATATGTTTTCATCCAAGCAATGTTATCATGGACGCCCCTGCTTATTTCAGCAAGACCATGTGTTACAACAGCGGGGATTCATATTAAAAGACTGTGGGTGCTAGACTGGCCAGCCTGCAGTCCAGACCTGTCTCCCATTGAAAATGTGTGGTGCAAAATGAAGCCTAAAAAAACAAAACAGAGAACCCGGACTGTTGAACAACTTAAGCTGTACATCAAACAAAAATGGGAAAGAATTCCACCTGAAAAGCTTCAAAATTTGGTCTCCTCAGTTCCCAAATGTTTACTGACATAGTGGTAAAAATGCCCCTGTGTTTTTTGCAATGTGTTGCTGCCATTAAATTCAAAGTTAATGATTGTTTGCCCAAAAAAAAAATTACAAACGTTTGTAAGTTTCCCAGTTTGAACATTTAATATCTTGTCTTCGCAGTCTATTCATTGTATTCTGTTTTATGTACAAATTACACAATGTGCCAACTACACTCGTTTTGGGTTTTGGAAAAAAGGGAAAGTGAAGAGCCTCAGGTCGGTAACCCACATGAGTTTTACAGCACCCTTAAACTAACAGAGATTGTTCTGTCACATCAGCAATCCTGAATTTTGCATTAAAAAAACAAAACACAAAAAACATTCCTAAAGACTTTAACATTTCCATCCATCCGTTTTCTACTGCTTGTCCTTCTGTATGGAGTTTGCATGTTCTACCTGTGACTGCGTGGGGTCCTTCCGGGTACTCCGGCTTCCGAAGACATGCACCTGGGGATAGGTTTATTGGCAACACTAAATCGGCCCAAGTGTCACCCATTTAACATTTTAGGTCAGCTGTCTTCTTTGCTCTCTTTCACAGTTAAAAGGGAACTGCACTTTTTTTTTTTTAATTTTGCCTATCATTCACAATCATAATGAAAGACATGACGACGGACGGATTAAAAAAAAATGCATTCGAAATTTGAAATAAACATAAATAAAAGTCATCTTACAGCAGAGCCAATGGGAGCTCCACTATTCCGCCCGTAAAATCTGCTAACCATTCAAAAAGACCCAACAATACTCCATTTACATTTTGTGACTTGAGTCTTAACCAAGAATTAGTGATACTAATTTTATAAGTGCTAATGCAGACAAACTATGTATAGCGGTGCCTTTATCCCTTTGTGTGTGCTGATGTTTACATCATTGACTGATTAGCTGCTTCCTTCTTTCCCTGCTTCCTGTAAATAATGCCTCTCACCTGGACAGAAAGTGGCTGAAGATATAATTCGACAAATGGAAACAATTTGATAGCCATTTAGGACCTGGAACTGGCAAAGACCACACAAAAAGCACTTGTTATCCCCTGCCCATTTCTTCACGAGGACTATTAGACATTTTTCATCTAAATAAGAATATATGAACATCCTAGCAGTCGATATCCTAATGACAGCAGACCTTGTACGGTAAGTGATGTTTTCTTATGTTGGCTGATAAAGTACTGCAATACTAACTGATTGAAATCGGTACTATATTGCCGTTGAAAAATACCGGTACTTTTCTTTCAACTGCGGCGGTAACTACAGAGCCGAAGTGCATGAGGTTGAGTGTGTCGAAATGCACACGCAAAGTGCATGCAAGCAATAACATTTTGGAGAGGAAGAATGGCAAAAAAAGAATTCTGCTGGTTAATACAGAGCGCAATAAGGAGGTATTTGGACTTCTAAACCAATGGTCAAGGCGTTTTAAACAAGGAAGCCCTGCGCTTCAAGTGTTGCTTTTAAACATGCCTCACCAAACGTGGCGACTAAGAGTGCTTCAAACTTAGGTGAACATTTAAATCGTGAACATTCTGATCTGCACCAGGAGTTATAAAGAGTGACCGGTAATAATGTACCGTATATTTCGGAGTATAAGTCGCACTGGGGTATAAGTCGCATTTTTTGGGGAAATGTATTTGATAAAACCCAACACCAAGAATAGACATTTGAAAGACAATTTAAAATAAATAAAGAATAGTGAACAACAGGCTGATTAAGTGTATGTTATATGATGCATAAATAACCAACTGAGAATGTGCCTGGTATGTTAATGTAACATATTATGGTAAGTGTCATTCAAATAACTATAACATATAGAACATGCTATACGTTTACCAAACAAACTGTCACTCCTAATTGCTAAATCCCATGAAATCTTGTACGTCTAATCTCTTACGTGAATGAGCTAATTAATATTATTTGATATTTTACGGTAATGAATAATTTCACACATAAGTCGCTCCTGAGTATAAGTCACACCCCTGGTCAAACTATGAAAGAAACTGCGACTTAAAGTCTGAAAAATACAGTAGTTGTTACACCTGTCCTACTGTTTGGCTCCGGTGCAGACTGTCGTCAAAGAGCACAAGGCAGACGTTCCCTTCAGGGTCGATGTTTTCGTTGGTGGTAAAACCCTTCACTTTACAATGGGTCTGCTAAGCTCTGATTTCCGGTCAGAATTCGAGGCTGCGGATTTGTGACATTCTGTTTGCTTTATTATTAGTTTAGCAGGACACAACCGGACCCGTTCATCACTTTACTGCGCAGTACATGTGCTTCCTCTCCCTCTCACTGACGTCATTCAGACAACACGCTACTATTCTCTTAAACACACTACTCTCACAACATAGTTTACCAGCTCCTCTGTTGTGCACATGTACAGTAGATACATAACATGTAGATACCTAGACGCACACACAGCTGCTTGGATTGATGCCATATATTAGCCGAGTTAGAACCGCCCAGTTAACGTCAGCTAATGCAAGTGAAATGACTGAATGTGCTAACAAATTGCTACAATTTTTGTTTTATCTTTAACAAATGTGTGTTTTACCTGCTACATGGCTTATCTGTGTACATTTATTCATAGCTGTGTTTTTAGTACTAACTAATGATTGTATTTTTTTTTTAAGCACAGACCAGGATTGGATTGGCACCACAAATAATTTAATATTATGTTAATAATGATTTATTAATATATTCTAATCTAATTCTTGATTATGGAAAATTGTAAATTGTTCTTTGAGTGCAACAAGAAAAACACAATGTGCTTAATGCCCTTTAATTTGAATGTTTACCTTCTAAATGTTTTATTTGAGTGCAATAGGAAACCTATGTGTAGCGTATTGTATGATTTTCTGTTAAAATAAAGCCAAAATTGAAATTTTTTTGTAGTTCCCTTTATTTGGAAAAGTATCAATATACATTTTGGTACCGGTACCAAATTATTGATATCGGGACAGCCCTAGTTGGCTCTCATAAAGTCTGCAATGAGCAGACATCAATGATGAAAAAAAAAAGCAAACATTGTGAAGCGTTTTTGAAATTAATGCGCTGTGTATGTTTAAAATGAGTGCTACAAACCCAAAACCAGTGAAGTCCATCCATCCATCCATTTTCTACCGCTTATTACCTTTCGCGGTCGCGGGGGGCGCTGGCGCCTATCTCAGCTACAATCGGGCGGAAGGCGGGGTACACCCTGGACAAGTCGCCACCTCATCGCAGGGCCAACACAGATAGACAGACAGCATTCACACTCACATTCACACACTAGGGCCAATTTAGTGTTGCCAATCAACCTATCCCCAGGTGCATGTCTTTGGAGGTGGGAGGAAGCCGGAGTACCCGGAGGGAACCCACGCATTCACGGGGAGAACATGCAAACTCCACACAGAAAGATCCTCAGCCTGGAATTGAACCCAGGACTGCAGGACCTTCGTATTGTGAGGCAGACGCACTAACCCCTCTGCCACCGTGAAGACCAGTGAAGTTGGCACTGTAAATCGTAAATAAAAACAGAATACAATGATTTGCAAATCCCTTTCAACTTATATTCAATTGAATCCACTGCAAAGACAATATATTTAATGTTTCAACTGAGAAACTGTTTTTTTTGCAAATTATCATTAACTTAGAATTCAATGGCAGAAACACATTGCAAAAAACTTGGCACAGGGACATTTTTACCATTGTGTTAGATGGCCTTTCTTTTGAACAACACTCACTCAATGTTTGGGAACTGAGACCAATTTTTGAAACTTTTCTGGTGTAATTCTTTCCCATTCTTGCTTAATGTACAGCTTAAGTTGTTCAACCGTCCAGGGTTCCTGTTGTGGTATTTTACGGTTCATATTGCGCCACACATTTTCAATGGGAGAAAAGTCTGGACTACAGACAAGCCAGTCTAGTACCTGCACTTTTTTACCACGAAGCCACGCTGTTCTAACATGTGCAAAATGTGGCTTGGCATTGTCTTGCTGAAATAAGCAGGGGCGTCCATGAAAAAGACATTGCTTGGGTGGCACATATGTTGCTCAAAAACCAGTATGTACCTTTCAGGATTAATGGTGCCTTCACAGATGTTTAAGTTACCCATGCCTTGGTATCTAATACACCCCCATACCATCACAGATGCTGGCTTTTGAACTTTGCACCTATAACAGTCTGGGTGGTTATTCTCCTCTTTGGTTCGGAGGACACGACGTCCACACTTTCTAAAAAAAATTTGAAATGTCGACTCATCAGACCACAGAATACTTTTCTAATTTGCATCAGTCCATCTTATATGAGCTCCGCCCCAGCGAAGCCAGCGGCGTATCTGGGTGTTGTTGATAAATGGCTTTTGCTTTGCATAGTAGAGTTTTAATTTGCACTTACAGATGTAGCGACGGACTGTAGTATCTGATGGTGTTTTTCTGAAGTGTTACTGAGCCTATGTGGTGATATCCTTTACACACTGATGTCTTTTTTAATGCAGTACCGCCTGAGGGATCAACGATCACAGCCTTGCTGCTTATGTGCAGTGATTTCTCCAAATTCTCTGAACTTTTTGATAATATTACGGACCACAGATAGTGAAATCCCTAAATTTCTTGCAATGGCTCGTTGAGAAATGCTGTTCTTAAACTGTTGAACAATTATTTCACGCATTTGTTTACAAAGTGGTGACCCTCGCCCCATCCTTGTTTGTGAATGACTAAGCATTTCATGGAAGCTGCTTTTGTACTCAATCATGGCACCCACCTGTTCCCAATTAGCCTGTTCACCTGTGGTATGTTCCAAACAAGTTTTTGGTGCGCATTCCTCAACTTCCTCAGACTTTTTTGCCACTTGTGCCAGCTTTTTTGAAACTTGTTGCAGGCATCAAATTCTAAATGAGTTAATATTTGCAACAAAAAAAAACAAAGTTTACCAGTTCGAATATTATTTATCTTGTCTTTGCAGTTTATTCAACTAATTATAAGTTGAAAAGGATTTTCAAATCATTGTATTCTGTTTTTATTTACAATTTACACAACATTGCCAACTTCACTGGTTTTGGGTTTTGTAAAAAAAGGTAAGCGTACAGCCCTGTTATGCAGGTGGGCAAGCATTTTACGGTAGTTTGATCAAATTTGGATGGATTTGTTTTTGGAGCAACATTTATCGGATTATTTTTAGTTGCATTCACGAGTAAATTTGTCGCACCGTACAGCCCCGCTTTTTAAGTATATATTTTATCTGAATTTGCTCATGACTTATATTCTGAAAGTCTTATTGTATGAAGTCAAGTCAGTACATAGACTTAGAAATAGTGTGTGCTTTACTTGTGTTGTTGTCTGTGCTCTTCATTCGATAAGTGATTGTTTGATTTTATTGTCATCCAAATATCCTTACTTATTTTTACTGATCTCCATAATGTTTTTTTTGACAGCTTCGGTTAAAATGTACTTGACGTTACGATGTGCTGTTTCGTAGTATTGCTTAATACAGTATTTGTCATCCTCCCTGGACAAGTATTAGCTGTTAATCACAAGAGGTCACAACCCTCCACTCATACTTGAAGAATTCACACTTAAATATTGAGTTGATGGAACTAATATTATCCCCATCCATCAGCGTCTCGTCTCAGTGACTGGAACAATGAACGCTGCTGCCAGCCTAATTCCGTGCCGCTCCCGTCCCCCACTGTCAGTTGCATCAATCTTAAATGTCGCTCATCAGCCAACAGAGGCAGTGCTAACCTGCGATGTTGACGCAGAGCCTTCACTCAAGTCGGATATCTTTTATTTTTCTTGACATCAGGCTCTCTGCTGTGTTGGTTTTTCATTGCTTATTGTTACGTTTTTGTAAATTGTCATCAGTGCATCATCTTTTACAAAACAAGCTCTGTCGGCATTGTGGCAATAGTGTTCTGTCAGGGCCAGCAAGGCTTTCTCTGCGGGCCTAACATAACCAGAAATCATGATCATAATTAAATAGATAAAAGTATTTTGTTATTTACTTTTCCTAAATATCTAAAAGTATTCATATGCTCTCCATGTCATATTATCCCCCTGCCAACGCTGTTGTTTTTAGGTTATAAAGTTTATATCCAATCAGAATTCAGCTATCTTATGTTGCCATGCTATACCAAATCTGCCAGAGGCCTTCAGAATGTCAGTGAATCAATCAGATCACAAGTTGTTGTCAGTAAGACCTTCTAGATAGCCTAAGGCAGATATATGTTGTGATGTAATGAGCTAGGTAACATAAAAACTTCATTACCCAACATGCCACAGTAGTTTAGGTTGAATGTAGTAATGGAGTAAACTTTAAAACGTCAGTCAACACGCCTCATCTGCATCTTTTATGATTAGACAAGACAACACATACATTTGCAAGGCCATTTTCAAGAAGGATATTCAAAGAGAAACTACATCCTGTGACACCATGTCGGCCAACTCGGGAAGCTCAAATGGGTGCTACAAATTGTGAATTCAGATATTTTGTTTATTTATTTTTTCTCGTTTAATATGGTTTTTGCAATTTAAATTTTGACAAATTAGATAAGATACCTTTTAGATGCTGATGCATTTTAATTGTTTTTTTTTTTTAAATGCGCCAGGAAATAACCCGTTTTATACATTGCAGGGTAGTGCGGAATTGTATTCCTGTATAGCAGGGGCACCAGGTAGCCCGTAAAGACCAGATGAGTAGCCCGCTGGCCTGTTCTAAAAATAGCAGCACTTACCAGTGAGTTGCCTCTATTTTTCAAATTTTATTTATTTACTAGCAAGCTGGTCTCGCTTTGCTCGACATTTTAAATTCTAAGAGAGAAAAAACTCAAATAGAATTTGAAAATCCAAGAAAATATTTTAAAGACTTAGTCTTCACTTGTTTAGATAAATTCATAATTTTTTTACTTTGCTTCTTATAACATTCAGAAAGACAATTTTAGAGAAAAAATACAACCTTAAAAATTATTTTGGGATTTTTAAACATATACACCTTTTTACCTTTTAAACTTCTTCCTCTTCTTTCCTGACAATTTAAATCAATGTTCAAGTACATTTATTTTTTTTATTGTAAAGAATAATATATACATTTTATTTTAATTCTTCATTTTAGCTACTGTTTTTTTCGATTAAGAATATTTTTGAAATATTTCTTCAAACATATCATGATTAAAATCCCCCCAAAATAATTCTGGCAAATCTAGAAAATCTTTAGAATCAAATTCAAATCTTATTTCAAAGTCTTTTGAATTTCTCTTAAAATTTTTGCTCTGGAAAATCTAGAAGACATAATGATTTGCCTTTGTTAGAAATATAGCTTGGTCCAATTTGTTATATATTCTAACAAAGTGCAAATTGGATCTTAACCTATTTAAAACAAGTCATCAAAATTCTGAAATTAATCTTAATCTGGAAAAATTACTAAAGATGCTACATAAATTATTTTTTGTATTTTTTCAAAAAGATTCGAATTAGCTAGTTTTTCTTTTCTTTTTTTCGGTTGAATTTTGAAGATAAACTATGTTTCAAAATTTAATTTTCATTTTATTCCTGTTTTCTCCTCTTTTAAACCGTTCAATTAAGTGTTTTTTTCATCTTTTTTTCTCTACAAAAAATCTTCTGTAAAAGGAAAAAAAAAAGTATGCCATAATGGCAGACAGAAATACCCTTTATATATATATATATATATATATATATATATATATATATATATATATATATATGTATTTATTAAAAGTAAATTGAGCAAATTGTCTATTTCTGGCAATTTATTTAAGTGTGTATCAAACTGGTAGCCCTTCGCATTAATCAGTACCCAAGAAGTCGCTCTTGGTTTCAAAAAGGTTGGTGATCCCTGCTGTATAGTATTTCTCCAGCAATGGTCATGTGGTGACATAAATGATGGTATTTTGAGAGGTAATCATTGGCCTAGGTGGGAAACGCACGGCCCGCCATTGCATTATGGGTGTAGCAAAATCATCTGTTACTGTAAAAAAAAAAAAAGGGGTCATCACAAGATAAATGATAAATGGGTTGTACTTGTATAGCGCTTTTCTACCTTCAAGGTACTCAAAGCGCTTTGACACTACTTCCACATTTACCCATTCACACACACTGATGGAGGGAGCTGCCATGCAAGGCGCCAACCAGCACCCATCAGGAGCAAGGGTGAAGTGTCTTGCTCAGGACACAACGGACGTGACGAAGTTGGTACTTGGTGGGATTTGAACCAGGGACCCTCGGGTTGCGCACGGCCACTCTCCCACTGCGCCACGCCGTCCCTGCTAAACATTTCCACCGGTAAAATTTGCAGATCAGTGAAAATATCTTGCAAAAGTAAAAAAAAACGATCCCTTTATAATCGATGGTGTGGAGTTGCCGATGGATAAAAATGTATTTTAAAGGCCTAATGAAATTAGATTTTCTTATTTAAACGGGAATAGCAGGTCCTTTCTATGTGTCATACTTGATCATTTCGTGATATTGCCATATTTTTGCTGAAAGGATTTAGTAGAGAACATCCACGATAAAGTTTGCAACTTTTGGTCGCTAATAGAAAAGCCCTGCCTCTACCGGAAGTATGTGCGCGTGACGACACATATTCACGTTGTTTATGATTGGAGCCACCAGCAGTAAGAGCAATTCGGACCGAGAAAGCGACAATTTCCCCATGAATTTGAGCGAGGATGAAAGATCTGTGAATTAGGATATTGATAGTGAAGGATTAGAAAAAAAAATAGAAAAAAAAGCGGCGGCGGTTGAGCGTTTCAGATGTAATTAGACACATTTACTAGGATAATTCTGGGAGATCCCTTATCTGCTTATTGTTTTAAAAGTTTTTTTGTGAGATTTTAAAGATTGTAAAGACATACCTCGAGGTCGGATGGCTGCGGTGAACACGAAGTGTCTCAGAGAGAAGCTGAGGAGCCAAGCTGCTGCAGGATGACGAATAATCCACTGATGTCTCCGGTAAGATACAGATCACGATTTCCCCATCTAAACACATGCTGGTTGATGAAGAGAAAACATGTTCGATTGACCGCTCCGCTTCACAACAAACAAAGAAACACCGGCTGTGTCTCGGTGCTAAAGACAGCTGCAATCCACCGCTTTCCACCAACAGCATTGTTCTTTATAGTCTCCATTGTTAAATGAACAAATTGCAAAAGATTCAACAACACAGATGTCCAAAATACTGTGTAATTATGCGATTAAAGCAGACAACTTTTAGCCGCGAGAGGTGCAGCTGATAATATTTCCTGACAGTCCGTGACGTCACGCGTACGCGTCATCATTCCGCGACGTTTTCAACAAGGAACTCCCGGGAAATTTAAAATTGCAATTTAGTAAACTAAGAAGGCCGTATTGGCATGTGTTGCAATGTTAACATTTCATCATTGATATATAAACTATCAGACTGCGTGGTCGGTAGTTGTGGATTTCAGTAGGCCTTTAACCATAAAGATATTAGTTTATGCACAGACTAAAAACACAAACCATTACTGAGCTACATTCCGAAGCTTTACTCTAGCAATGTTGGTCACATGTGCGCTGTCTGGTTACTTAACAGCTCCTCAGACAAACCCCACGTCCTAAAGTTAGCCAGAGTTTATCCTGCTCTGACGTTTGTGCTTGCTTACGTGTGAGAGAAAAGGAAAAAAAAAAGATGTGACATTAATATAGTTTTCATCATCTTCCTTTCCATTCACATAAACAAGAATCTGGGAACCAGGCGGCCTGTGGCATCGCTTTGAGCTGAGGGGACTTTTGAGGTCTGTTTTTATCAACGACCAGATGTCATCAACATGTCTGCGTGATTATCCGCCAACTGCAAGACTAAAGTGAAAACGCACGGTGGTACAGTTCAGTTGGACACAGTCTGGTTGGATCTGGCTTCTTGTCTCCACCGCGGTGTGTTGACAATAGCTGCATCGGCAACATAAATAGTGGGATGCTGCAACAAAGGAGATGAAAGGAATACCGTAAACAAAGACAACAATGGAGGTCATTCAGCATTCTTGTCTTCTTTCTTCTTGTTGTGTGGTGTTTCCTGTTTTCCTCATTCCATTTTTGTTGCCATACAGTCGTGGTATTCTGTCTACTAATCAATCAATGTGTATGTCGACTAACTTTTCATGACTGAATATGCTACAGTAGGGAAGGGATTCATATGGCCCTATTCCTGGGTGGATCTTGCATGAGAGGAAAACAGGGGGGTTAATCATTTTGCAACGCAGTCTGCTGAAAATGATGGAAAGCGCAACTCTACATGGCAAGTGATGCTGTATTCAAAGTTGGAATTGCTACAAAACACATTTTATGATATATTTAAGATACGCCGGGGGACAACGTGGCGAAGTTGGGAGAGCGGCCGTGCCAGCAATCTGAGGGTTCCTGATTCGATCCCCACCTTCTACCATCCTAGTCACGTCCGTTGTGTCCTTGAGAAAGACACTTCACCCTTGCTCCTGATGGGTCCTGGTTAGCACCTCACACACTGATGGCAGTTCCCGCCATCAGTGTGTGAATGTGTGTGTGTAAATGAGTGTATGTGGAAATAGTGTCAAAGCGCTTTGAGTTACTTAATAAAAAAAAGGTAGAAAAGCGCTACACAAGTACAACTCATTTACCATTTAACACTGTACTGCCTTCTGGTGACAAAAGTGGATAGTGCATACCCTTGATTCTTCACGTTTCTATTTAATAATACAACTTTAACATTTGACAACCAAATAATAAAACAAGGTGACTCGGTAAAAAATCTGGGTATTATCTTTGACCCCTTTGTGTCACACATTAAAAGCGTTACCAAAACGGCCTTCTTTCATCTCCGTAATATCGCTAAAATTCGCTCCATTTTGCCCACTAAAGACGCCGAGATTATTATCCATGCGTTTGTTACGTCTCGTCTCGATTACTGTAACGTATTATTTTCGGGTCTCCCCATGTCTAGCATTAAAAGATTACAGTTGGTACAAAATGCGGCTGCTAGACTTTTGACAAGAACAAGAAAGTTTGATCATATTACGCCTGTACTGGCTCACTTGCACTGGCTTCCTGTGCACTTAAGATGTGACTTTAAGGTTTTACTACTTACGTATAAAATACTACACGGTCTAGCTCCAGCCTATCTTGCCGATTGTATTGTACCATATGTCCCGGCAAGAAATCTGCGTTCAAAAGACTTCGGCTTATTAGTGATTCCTAGAGCCCAAAAAAAGTCTGCGGGCTATAGAGCGTTTTCCGTTGGGCTCCAGTACTCTGGAATGCCCTCCCGGTAACAGTTCGAGATGCTACCTCAGTAGAAGCATTTAAGTCTCACCTTAAAACTCATCTGTATACTCTAGCCTTTAAATAGACCTCCTTTTTAGACTAGTTGATCTGCCGCTTCTTTTCTTTCTCCTATGTCCCCCCCTCCCTTGTGGAGGGGGTCCGGTCCGATGACCATGGATGAAGTACTGGCTGTCCAGAGTCGAGACCCAGGATGGACCGCTCGTCGGGACCCAGGATGGACCGCTCGCCTGTATCGGTTGGGGACATCTCTACGCTGCTGATCCGCCTCCGCTTGAGATGGTCTCCTGTGGACGGGACTCTCGCTGCTGTCTTGGATCCGCTTGAATTGAACTCTCGTGGCTGTGTTGGAGCCACTATGGATTGAACTTTCACAGCATCATGTTAGACCCGCTCGACATCCATTGCTTTCGGTCCCCTAGAAGGGGGAGGTTGCCCACATCTGAGGTCCTCTCCAAGGTTTCTCATAGTCAGCATTGTCACTGCCGTCCCACTGGATGTGAATTCTCCCTGCCCACTGGGTGTGAGTTTTCCTTGCCCTTTTGTGGGTTCTTCCGAGGATGTTGTAGTCGTAATGATTTGTGCAGTCCTTTGAGACATTTGTGATTTGGGGCTATATAAATAAACATTGATTGATTGATTGATTGATGTGTCAGGTAATCTGTATATCTACAAACATTACAATTTTACTATTACATTTTTCTGACTTTGTCCCCTATTCAAAAATGTTGAAATGAGATCAACCATAGCATTCTTAGCTCTCATGGTAACATCAGATATACCGTAGATAATGTCGATATCCCAGACTGGGCAGATGATGTGTTAAGTTATATAATTAGACAGGAATCAGAGTTTTCTCCTCAATGTGCAGGGTTTTTTTTCACACCATCATAGGTAAACAAAAAATGTTGACGTTTCACAGTTTGCTATTTTTAAAAAACTTGTCAGAGAATTGTTACTTTCAAAGGTCTGTAGAGTAGCCACAAATTGTACTCACGTAAGAGTTTTGTTATTCTAGAGTACTGTGATTCTAGTAAAAGTAAAATGTATTCATCTAAATAGATTTTTCAATAAGTATTCAGTGCATAGCTACTTAAGTACTGAGCAACTGGTGAGAAACAAATTTTTAATAGTACTTCTGCTTTAACTGTCGGTGTGTGTGTGAGAGAGAGAGAGAGAGGTAGACAGAAAGGCACTACTACAGCATCTACTACAAAATATACATTTGTTGCAGTCACTAATGATATAAAAGCGCTAATGTTAACATATGCACATTTAAAATTTAAGAAAAAGTCAACAACTTACCACAACAAATTTTCCCTAGTTGGAAGTAGTACACATTAACATCGCCTCATATGACATTGTCACTTTTTGTGTGGAGCTTGAGTGCAGTCATGTGACTGCCAGGGTCTGTTTTATTGGTAAAAAGGATTAAACCATCACTAGTGCTGACATTGGATTGACAAAAGAGAGTCATGTCACAGTTTTTGCTGGAAAAAAGTATTTTAATGAGCCAAAATAATGTTGTTTTTTTTGCAATCAGTAATCAATACATCAAAATATTGTCTGACTAAAAGAAAGTTGCAAAATAGTTATCAATAAATTTTGAATAAATACAATTAATACATACATAAATGTAGCAATCATAATGAAACTCAAAGTAACAGAGTTTCTTCTTCACTACTGTATACAGTGGAACCTCGATTGACGAACTTAATTGGTTCTTGAACATGGTTCGTAAACTGAAATGTTTGTGTAGTCAAGCAGAGTTCCCCAGAAGAATCTTACTTTGATATAATGCATAAATATATACTGTGTCTACATATTTTTATACTGTATATATTAAAATATATATATAAGCTATATAAATATATATATAGATATAGATTTATATAAATATATAAAGTTGGATCGAATATAATACCCAGATTCCGTACCGAGTCGCTTTGTTTAATTATTTGGTTGTCAGTTATTAAGGTGGTATTATTAAATAGGTGTCAGTGTCTGGCAGGATCAATATTTCCGTTTTCTTAGGGTTAAGATGCAAACAGTTGCTGGATATCTATTGTTTGATTTCATAAAGACACGCTTCCAGGTGGAAGAGTGGCCGTGCCAGCAACTTGAGGGTTCCAGGTTCGATCCCCGGTTCTGCCATCCTAGTCACTGCCGTTGTGTCTTTGGGCAAGACACTTTACCCGCCTGCTCCCTGTGCCACCCACACTGGTTTAAATGTATTTTGTATATTGGGTTCCACTATGTAAAAGCGTTATATAAATATAATTCACTTCACGCCTCCAGGCGACTACAATCTGGTGTGTTAGTCAGCTTTAGGGGCATGTAGAGTAAAATTTAAAATTGTTTTTGCACTGAAAAAAAATATTATTGAACAATTTTTATTTCTTAACTAGTTTTAGGACATTGAATTACATGCACGTTAAATAAAATGTGTTCAAAAATAATTTTGCGAATGAAGTGTGAAATAAACTTTGTAATGGAAGGCGTTTGGAAGCGCTTATAAATACAATGTGCTTGGGCCCAAATTTAACTTGGGGCAGATCTGATTAAAACAAAGTACAAATGATAGATTAGTACACAGAGTTAGCAATAGATGTGTAAATAATTGTTTTTCAAATTTGAAATGAGGTTGAGTAGCATATTAGAATGTGCATACAGACAAAAAGCTGCTAACGTAAATGAAATTATCTGACAGCTTTTATCTTTCAGCACAACAAATAGTATAATCATATCAATATGATGTATAACATTCATATTTTAAACAGAAGTCATCACGATCGGTATTTAAACAGCGTTGTATAAAATCAACTTTAGCGTTGTATAAGATCAACTTCCCTTCCCCCAGAGACTAACACATTTTCCCAGCATTCTCTCTCACGCCTTGGGAAGAGTACTTCCTGATCCAATACTGCTCTGTTGTCACGGCCATCTTGATGCTGTCCACGTCTTCAAAAAGAGTTCCCTTGATGAGCTCTGCCCCTCTTTCCAGCGTGGAGAGGTTATCAGGTGACGGCTGATCAGCCTCCTCGTAGGTCGCGCTAGCTGTTCCAAGTCGGGACCCGTAGTGGACTACTCCTTATGCATCAGTGGGCGAAGTCTCTGCGCCCCGACGTGTTTACATGCAAGAGGATCCACTGCTGGCCCCACTTTGGACTGGACTCCCACATTATTAGATGTATCCACTCGGCGTCCACTGCACTGGTCACCCAGGTGGGGATCCCCACATTTGCGGTCCCTTCCAAAGTTTCTCGTTCCCATTGGGTTGAGTTTTTTCTTGCCCTGATGTGGGATCTGAGCCAAGGATGTCGTTGTAGCTTGTGCAGCCCTTTGAGACATTTGGGATTAAGGGCTATATGAGTAAATTTTGATTGATTAATTGATAAAACATACATTTATGAATCTCTCTACCTTGACATCAGCCCGGGATTTGAACCATACCGTCGGCCTTACAAGAAAAGTACCAGTGATTGTCACACACACATTAAGTGTGGTGAAATTATCCTCTGTATTTGACCCCCTGGGAGGTGAGGGGAGCAGTGAGCAGCAGCGGTGGCCGCGCCCGGGAATCATTTTGGTGATTTAACCCGCAGTTGCAACCCTTGATGCCGAGTGTCAGGCAGGGAGGTAATGGGTCCCATTTTTATTGTCTATGGTATGACTCGGCCGATGTTTGAACTCATGACCTAGCGATCTCAGGTCCGACACTCTAACCACAAGGCCACTGAGCAGGTGGTAAGCAAGAAGTACATAAAGCAAATTTGCTTTTAAATTATCGGTGATTGAGCGCAGGAAGCGGCTGAGAACATGTTTGCGGTCATTCGCCAGTTGTCATTTTAAATGCTCTCGTTCACGCAAAACAGGCCCCCCACGGACCACAGGGCCCCACGTTCAGCGTGTGATATACGTACCAGGAGGGGCGGCCCTGGTTTAAATGTAATCCATAGAGTTGATTGACTTGTTTATTCTTTTATAACCTACTCAGTGGCCTGGTGGTTGGAGTGTCCGCCCTGAGATCGGTAGGTTAAATAAATAAATGGGTTGTACTTGTATAGCGCTTTTCTACCTTCAAGGTACTCAAAGCGCTTTGACACTACTTCCACATTTACCCATTCACACACACATTCACACACTGATGGAGGGAGCTGCCATGCAAGGCGCCAACTAGCACTCATCAGGAGCAAGGGTGAAGTGTCTTGCTCAGGACACAACGGACGTGACGAGGTTGGTTCTAGGTGGGATTTGAACCAGGGACCCTCGGGTTGCGCACGGCCACTCCCTCACTGCGCCACAGGTTGTGAGTTCAAACCCCGGCCGAGTCATACCAAAGACTATAAAAATAGGACCCATTGCCTCTCTGCTTGGCACTCAGCTTCAAAGATTGGAAGTGGGGGTTATATCACCAAAATGATTCCCAGGCGCGGCCACCGCTGCTGCTCACTGCTCCCCTCTCCTCCTAGGCAGTGAACAAGGGGGTGGGTCAAATGCAGAGGACAAATTTCACCACACCTAGTGTGTGTGTGACAATCATGTGTTCTTTAACTTGGAAAAAAATGTATTGCATGTACCTGACTTCCTCGAATCATCAGGGGGTAATTTAATTTTCCTAATTTCAAAAGGAGAGATTGGGGTTGCTTTTCTACAGCTGATAAAATAAGTTATAACATGTATTTAATTGTTATAAATTGACGTCATATTGTATAGAGGTATCTCCATTTTTGTCAGTAATCCATTCTGGTCAGACAAAAGCCAAATTGCTTGTAAACCAAAGCAATTTTGCCTTTATGAAATAACTGGACGTATCCTCGCTAATCCATGCAGACTGGACACTGGCCGAGAGTTAGTGGGCGGCCGAGGGTGGAATCAACTCTCTTGGTTGCTTTGTTGGGTCTGCTCCTGTCTCTGGTCATGCTCCCCCCACCCCAGCACACGATGGCGTAGAACACCGCAGAGGCCACCACTGTGTATATGTTTTAGTATTTTTTTTTGGTTGGGTTAGTGCATGTGCCTCCCAATACGAGTTCAATCTTTCTGTGTGGAGTTTGCATGTTCTCCCCGTGACTCCCTTCGGGTACTCCTGCTTCCTCCCACCTCCAAAGACATGCATCTGAGGATAGGTTGATTGGCAACACTAAATTGGCCCTAGTGTGTGAATGTGAGTGTTGTCTGTCTATCTGTGTTGGCCCTGCGATGAGCTGGCGACTTGTCCAGGGTGTACACCGCCTTCCGCCCAATAGTAGCTGAGATAGGCTCCAGCTCCCGAAAGGGACAAGCGGAAGAAAATGGATGGATGGATGTTTTATTTTTGTGGCTTTGTATAGAAGTGGATGGTTGCATAATGTCTTTAATGTCCTTTGTGCCCTGCGATGAGGTGGCGACTTGTCCAGGGTGTACGCCGCCTTCCGCCCAAATACAGCTGAGATAGGCACCAGCGCCCGCCGCAACCCCAAAGGGAATAAGCAGTAGAAAATGGATGGATGGATGGAATGTCCTTTGTCTTCTTTAATGTTTCCGTCATATAAACATGCTTATGTGTGCTATGGCTATGACATTTTTTTCTTTGGCCTCAGTCTGGACACCTCTCCAGGGGCCCAGGCTTAGACTGATTTTTTTTCTTCTCACCCCTCTTCCCAGCGTTTACCTGTTTCTCACCTTTTTTTGTAAGGGGCGCCTGAAGTTGGCAGACCCGTCTCTGTCTCCCTGTAATGTTTGTCTGATCTTGAATGGGATTGTGGTGATAATCTTAATTTTGCCCTCGGGGGACTAATAAATTGATTCGTTTTCGGATAATGTCTTTCACCCAAAAATGATTTAAAAAAAACCTTTTGTCGGTAGTAAGCTTATTTGATAATGCATAAAACAATGCAAACTAAAACTGATAAATGAACATTTAACATCACTGATGACTTGTTGGCAAAGATGAGGTGAAGCGTAAAAAGACAAGGAACAGAGAGGCACTCTCATACATGACTACACGTTCTTTCTTGAATTTAATAGTGTTTCTCACCTTCTTTATGAAATTGCACTTGCATTTTTACCCAGCCCCTTTGTGGCTTGCAGTGAAACTCCATAATGATAATAAAAAATAAAAAAAGCACAGATACCAAGTCACCAATATGTGAGATTCTTTATTTGGGCATTCAGCCAAATGAAGAAAGGATGTACAGTACAAGTAAACGCTTCTCTGAACTCTCTCCAGGGTCTCTCTCTGCTACGTCCAGCTACCCACACAAAAAAAAAACAGTAGCTATAATAATGTTCTCAGAACTTTGTGTTCTGCTGGACTTGATGTCCATTACGCTGTCATATTTCTTCAGCACAGAGGAAGAGAGGAAGGGAAGTTTTACAATCCTGACCTCCCACCTTTCACCCCGCGAGCCACATTTTCCACAGGGGCCGAGGGGGGTTGTGGTCACTGGCTTCCCAGGGTCCGACCAGCAAGGAAACCCTTAACCCTTAAGTACACAAACATATCAGCCAAACACATACATGTTTGTAAAAAAAAAACAATTTCTTCCATTTTGTGCATTTGCATCTTTATTTTTGGATACAATCAGATGTTTAACAGAAACAAAAACAAGTAAATTTACTCTTTTGCAGGGAAAAAAACAAACCTATAGCCGAAACAATCAAGAAAAATGAATTTTAATGAGTGCAGAGAGCGGAAACAAACTCCAGATAAGCTGCGAAACGATAATCGAATGAGGAAAAAAAAAAACTAATTGGCTGTTTGATAAAAGTTCAGCCAGCGTTTAAGTTTGGGTTCGGTGCTCTCGGCTCCATCGCGCTCCTTATCTGCTTCAAGTAAGTGAGTCTGTGACTCTGATGAACACACAACAACACACTCACACCACACAGTTCATCACTCACTCAGCCTCGCAGCTGGAGCACAACAAGCACGCACGCACGCACACACACACACGCACGCACACACACACACACACACACACACACACACAATTGTCAATGTGTGTAAACGAGTAAACTCATGCTTGAATGCCGGGAATTCCAAAAAGAGTGAAAGTGTCTACAGTGCACTAATCTCCACGCTGGTCGATCGTCTGCAAGATAGGAGAAAGTCAGAGCGGCCCTGCAAATGTTGACAAAGGTCAAAGGAGCACTTGAGGGTAAAAACAAGTCACATTTAAAAAGGATTGTTTACAATACCCTGTAATGAGGTGGCGACTTGTCCATGATGTACCACTTTCATGTATGACTACACGTTCTTTCTTGAATTTAATAGTGTTTCTCACTTTCTTTATGAAATTGCACTTGTATTTTTATCTAGCCCCTTGGTGGCCGCTCTACCAACCGGTATAGCTCGGTTGGTAGAGTGGCCGTGCCAGCAACTTGAGGGTTTTCAGGTTCGATCCCCGCCTCCGCCATCCTAGTCACTGCCGTTGTGTCCTTGGGCAAGACACTTTACCCACCTGCCCCCAGTGCCGCCCACACTGGTTTAAATGTAACTTAGATATTGGGTATCACTATTTAAAGCGCTTTGAGTCACTAGAGAAAAAGCGCTATACAAATATCACTCACTTCACTTCACTACCACGTCTTCCGCCCGAATACAGCTGAGATAGGCTCCAGAGACCCCCCCGCGACCCGAAAGAGACAAGTGGTAGGAAATGGATGGATGGAAATGGATGTTTACAATACAAATTACAAACGAAACACTGGCGATTGGAATCATATATATTTACAAAGATAATATTTTCATAGAATTACATTTATTACAATTGCATTCACGGTGGCAGAGGGGTTAGTGCGTCTGCCTCACAATACGAAGGTCCTGCAGTCCTGGGTTCAAATCCAGGCTCTGGCTCTTTCTGTGTGGAGTTTGCATGTTCTCCCCGTGAATGCGTGGGTTCCCTCCGGGTACTCCGGCTTCCTCCCACTTCCAAAGACATGCACCTGGGGATAGGTTGATTGGCAACACTAAATTGGCCCTAGTGTGTGAATGTGAGTGTGAATGTTGTCTGTCCATCTGTGTTGGCCCTGCGATGAGGTGGCGACTTGTCCAGGGTGTACCCCGCCTTCCGCCCGATTGTAGCTGAGATAGGCGCCAGCGACCCCGAAAGGGAATAAGCGTTAGAAAATGGAAAATTGCATTTATTGCAATTATATTAAATATGTATACAGTACAGTTAGCCAACACTATTTAATTTTGTAAATGCTTAAAATGTCCTTTAATATTGCAAAATTCCTCAACTTTTCAGAACTACTTTAGAAAAAAACCCACTTCAAACAATTATTTTTTTGTTGTAAGTTGTTGTTTTGTGCGAAAACATTTTCTTAGCTATTTGAATTGAACCTAAATTTAAATTACTCAATGTCTGTAAAAATGAAATTTGCATAGTTACAAAGAATTTAGAGTAGGGGTCCCCAAAGTACGACCTTTGTCCAAAATCCGTCCCGCGGGAAGTCCCAAGTAAAAAAAAAAAATTACAAAAAAAGTATTATCATAATTTTTTTGTTGTTGTTGTTATTATCTTTTAAAATCTTTCCTTTCTAATCCATTTTCTACCGCTTGTTACTATATTTGTCTTCTAGCCACGCTGGCAAATCATATTGTCTAAAAATGCATTTACCCATCAATAAGGTGACATAATCGCGCTCGCTTCACAGAGTGCGTGCTCTTTTAGTCAATTAGTGCGCGAGAAATATATATATATATATATATATATATATATATATATATATATATAAGTCAAAAAGTTTGGGGACCCCTGACTTAGAGAATGTGCGCTTGCACTTATGCGCAAAAGTATTATTAGCAGTTTTAATTACTGCATGTTTTCACAGCAATAATGTTGACATCATGAATATAATAAACAATAAGGAAGACAAATCTGGTACTCAAACTTGTGGAAGGTGATCCATTCGACCAAGAACAACCCATCAAGTTTTGGTGAGGATCTTGACAAAACATACCCACAACCTACTCAGCATGTAGGGCTGGAATTGTGGGTTAAATCACCAAAAATGATTCCCGGGCGCGTCCACCGCTGCTGCTCACCGCTCCTCACGGCTCCCAGGGAGTGAACAAGGGGATGGGTCAAATGCAGAGGACACATTCCACCACACCTCAATCATTGATACTTTAACTTTATCTAGAACTAAAAGTACATGTTTATAACAACATCAATTTAACAGCAAAAGTAATTGATGCCAAAGATTTTTGCACAGTGTAAACATTTTCAGATTGGTCATTTCCAAATCATCTCCAACCTTCAGTTAGACAACATAGGGAGGGTTGCGTCTGAGGCCTTCGCCAAAGCTGCAGGATTCCGCGTCGCCTTCATCCGTCCTGCTCAGTGTCAGCTTTGTCACAGCTATTAGGACACGTCACGTCCTGATAAATAGTCAATGGAGCAGAGTGCACACACATCTGCACACGCGCGTAAACACAAGCGTGCATGGCAGGGTTAGATTAAGTGTATCAGCCTGAACAGGTATCGAAGCAGACACACACACATCATTGATCATTGGAGCTGTAATCAGTCATAGCTTTGCATGCATCCCTCATTAACTTCGAAGCGACGCTTTAATGAAAAACCACTGGAGGGAATCTCTGTTTTCACTGTTTTCCACTCTCCCCTCTCTCTCTTTCTCTGTCTCTCTCTCTCACTCTTTCTCTCCTTCCCATCCGTGCTTTCACCCCCTCCTTGCAATATAACATCTTCATCCTCCTCAGCCATCTCTCAACCCGCCACCCCCTTTTCTGACTTGACTTCCGCTGAGACAAAGTAAATATTTCCCATGGCTTATCTGACCGCTTGGAGAATGAATATGAAAAACAAGCGGCAGGCAAACTAACAAGTTGCATCCATTGCTCAGGTTACAGGCCTCGGTTGTTTGACGTTCCAAACTTCATCAGCTCAAGACCCAAATTACAACTCGGCTTCTTTTATCATTCATTAGCAGAAAAGTAGATCAATGCAAAACTTTCAATGACATACAAACCCCATTTCCATATGAGTTGGGAAATTGTGTTGGATGTAAATATAAACGGAATACAATGATTTGAAAATCCTTTTCAACCCATATTCAATTCAATGCACTACAAAAACTACAAGATATTTGATGTTCAAACTCATAAACTTTATTTTTTTTGTGCAAATAATTAACTTGGAATTTCATGGCTGCAACACATGCCAAAGTAGTTGGGAAAGGACATGTTCACCACTGTGTTACATCACCTTTTCTTTTAACAACTCTCAATAAACGTTTGGGAACTGAGGAAGCTAATTATTGAAGCTTTGAAAGTGAATTATTTCCCATTCTTGTTTTATGTAGAGCTTTAGTCATTCAATAGTCCAGGGTCTCTACTGTTGTATTTTACGCTTCATAATGCGCCACACATTTTCGATGGTAGACAGGTCTGGACTGCAGGCGGGCCAGGAAAGTACCCGCACTCTTTTACTATGAAGCCACGCTGTAACACGTGGCTTGGCATTGTCTTGCTGAAACATATGTTGCTTCAAAACCTGTATGAACCGTTCAGCATTAATGGTACTATCACAGATGTGTAAGTTACACATGCCTTGGGCACTAATACACCCCCATATCATCACAGATGCTGGCTTTTTAACTTTGCGCCTACAAGAATCCGGATGGTTATTTTCCTCTTTGTTCCGGGGGACACCGCGTCCACAGTTTCCCAATATAATTTGAAATGTGGACTCCTCAGACCACAGAACACTTTTCCACTTTGCATCAGTCCATCTTAGATGAGCTCGGGCCCAGCGAAGCCGGCGGTGTTTCTGGGTGTTGTTGATAAATGGGTTTTGCTTTGCATAATAGAGATTTAACTTGCACTTACAGATGTAACGACCAACTGTAGTTACTGACAGTGGTTGTGTGAAGTGTTCCTGAGCCCATGTGGTGATATCCTTTACACACTGATGTCTGTTTTTGATGCAGTACCGCCTGAGGGGTCAAAGGTCCGTATTATCATCGCTTACGTGCAGTGATTTCTCCAGATTCTCTGAACCTTTTGATGATTTTAAAGACCGTAGATGGTAAAATTCCTAAATTCCTTGCAATAGCTCGTTGAGAAATGTTCTAAAACTGTTCGACAATTGGCTTACAAAGTTGTGACCCTCGCCCCATCCTTGTTTGTGAATTACTTAGCATTTCATGGTAGCTGATTTTTATACCCAATCATGGCACCCACCTGTTCCCAATTAGCCTGCACACCTGTGGGAAGTTTCCAAATAAGTGTTTGAAGAGCATTCCTCAACTTTATCAGTATTTATTGCCACCTTTCCCAACTTCTTTGTCACGTGTTGCTGGCATCAGATTCTAAACTTAATGATTATTTGCTCAAAAAAAAAATGTTTATCAGTTTGAACATCAAATATGTTGTCTTTGTAGCATATTCAACTGAATATGGGTTGGAAAGGATTTGCAAATCATTGTATTCCGTTTATATTTACATCTAACACAATTTCCCAACTCATATGGAAACAGGGTTTGTACAAGCAGTCCAAATATTTTGACTTGCACTTTATGCATTCCTCGACTCTACCCTTTGGGTTCCCCCATCAGGAGTTACTACAAGTCTTGTTTTTAACTTGCATGTTTACTTAGCTTTTATACTGGATGCCCTTTTTGAGACGTAACTCCAAATGATTGACCGAGGAGGTTTGTGACTTGGCAAAAACTAAACCCACACATACTTTAGAGGCGATAATTCTCTCGCATTACTGTCAAAGTCATGCATATTGACTTGATTGTATGTTTAATAGACACAATTTCTAACACTAATTCAAAGAGCCCCTCCCATGCTGACAACACTAGCACTTATTTCAGAGTTCAATTCAGTTCAGTTTCAGTTTATTTCGAACGTGCATACAATACAATGTGACGCATCACACAATTTCCAGTTGTTTCATTGCAGCACGTCCGAAAAGGAGTAGGACGAAGCAGAGCTTATTTAATCCTACCCCTTTTCGTACCATAGCAATTTTATCCCAGTTCCTTGTTCCCTGTAACAGAACAGTGAACAAATAATTAATAAATAAATAATATACCGTAGTAAGCAAACAAATATTGAATACATATATAATATTTGTCGTAATAAAAAAAAGGGGGAAACAAGGGTTCAGGATGTTCATCATAGTTAGTGTTCTGTGTAGAGTCTCTTAAATTGAATCATATTGGTGCTTTGTTTGATTTCTTTGCTTAATCCGTTCCATAATTTAATTCCACATACTGATATGCTAAAGATTTTAAGTGTTGTACGAGCATACAAATGTTTTAAATTAAATTTTCCTCTAAGATTATATTTCTCCTTTTTTGTTGAGAAGAATTATTGTACATTCTTGGGTAGCAGGTTATAGTTTGCTTTGTACACCTGTTAGCAAATGCACTAAATCGTTGAATTTCAATATATGTGATTTAATAAATTAAGGGTTTGCATTTTCTCTATATCCAACATTATGTGTTGTACTTATTGATCTTCGTTGTAACAAAGTTAGTGAATGAAGCGCATATTTTTTGTTGTTTCCCCATAATTCTACACAATAACTCAGATATAGTGACACTAGCGAGCAGTAGAGAATATGAAGTGATTTTTGGTCCAGAACATGTTTTGCTTTATTCATTATTGACGTGTTTATGTTGTTCATTTTTTACATGAGGTTTCCGATTCGTTTTATCATCTATGATTACACCCAAAAAATGTGTTTTATTTTACCCTTTCAATGTCTACTCAGTCTATTTGTATTTGTGTTTGACTTTCCCTTCTACTGTTACCAAATACCATTATTTTAGTCTTACTGAGATTCAAAGATAGTCTGTTTTTGTCAAACCATCTTTTCAATGTGTTCATTTCTTCTGTTATTTGTATTAGCTTCTGTGTTCTCTCCTGAACAAAATGCTGTCGTGTCATCTGCAAATAATACTCACTTTAAGTCCTTTGTAACTTCACAAAAGTCAGTTATATAAAGATTTGACAATTTTGGTCCGAGTATTGATCCTTGAGGCACGCCACAAGATATTTTCAGCTCTGTAGAAGTGTGTTCGCCTATCTTCACGTATTGTTTCCTGTTGGTTGAGTAGCTTCTGAGTTCTGAATTAAAAATTGTCTCGAAGAATCCCCTCCAAAACAGACACCTCGCTTGTTTTAGGCTTGCTTTGTAAGGAATGTCAGCAGATATTGGAACCTACACAAGACTACAGGCAGTTTAATGTAGTGTATAAGCGGTAGAAAATGGATGGATGGATGTGTTTTGGTAGCATCATCATTCCAAATCATGTTATTTTGACGCAGAGTTTGAAGGAATTATCAAATATGTCTGCTAGGTGCATTTTTGCAGGTTGTAGCAATACAACTAAAGAGGTCAGCCTGCATGTATTTCCAAATGTAAGGAAGGTATGGACCTCTCAAGTCAAAATAACTCACACAAAATGAGATGGACCAAACGCGAGTTTAATTTTGCAGCTAACATTTTAATGATTCTGACTTCCAAGAAGACGCATTTTGCTTGGAAGTTAGATTTAAAATAAAAAAATGTAAAATACTTTTTAAGCCGAATGTGATACCGAAAATAAGGAGCATTCTCGAGGTGACAAAAATCGAGTCAGAACATAAAGAAAAAAACAGAGAAAGAAGAGAGGACCCGGCATTCAAACACAAGGGAAAAAGAATGTTAGCTGCTTGTATTCTATTTTACGTCCTCTTCTACTGAGGTTTTCCTCAAGATGCTTGAGGAAAAACTGAAAGAGCATTAGGAAACACAGGCCAGGGTGTCAATGGAAGAGCAGCGAAGTTTGGAAATAATGATTGGCAAAAAAGCAGTAAAAATGGATGGATGGATTATTTTAGAACAATTTTTTGCTCATAATGTTTACTATGTCAGTTTTGAAGTCATCAAAACATTCAATCAAATGATCAGAATAATCCTTGTACATTCCTCTAACAACACTGTCTATGTAGAGGAAATGGGGTCCCGTTCTGTAAATTGAGTCTGGTTAGATATCTGTCCATTACTACAAAACAAATTGATTTTCAGGAAATACATGAAGAGAACTTATTAGTGAAATTTATGTCATGGAGGCTATTGGTCAGGGGTGTCAAAGTAAATTTAGATGGGGGGGGCCACATGGCGTAAAAGCTACTTCCAAGTGGGCCGGTCTGGTAAAATCACGGCACGATAACTTAAAAATAAAGACAACTTCATATTGTTTTCTTTGTTTAAAAATATAGAGAAAGCATATGCTGAAAATGTACAAATCCTAATTGTGTTGAGGGTTTTTTTACACTTACATTTTGTGGTATGTATAGCTATATTTATTCGTCTTTATTTACATTTTCTGAATACATTATGTGATGATGTTCGTCAATCAGCTCATTGGTGTTAATTTTCAATCCATCAAGATAAAACAAATTACAGTATGTTATTTATGTAGTTTGATCATTTTCCTCGACTGATGTACTAACATCATGTGGTTTATTTTGTACATTTGTAGCATCATCTACAAATATACAAAGAAGTGCTATTGCTACATCCAGTGGACACATTTAGAACAGCTGTTTCTTCCATACAAACATTTCAGGTTAATTGTTATATTTCGTAAACGCATCCTGAGGGCCAGATACAACCTGTTCGTGGGCCTGATCCGGCCCTTGGGCCGTACGTTTGACCCCCCTGCTACACATACCCTGACCACAGGAAAACTAGCATCTGTTGCCTTCCCCATGAATCCATCCATCCATCCAATTTCTAACGCTTATTCCCTTTTTGGGGTTGCGGGGGGGCGCTGGCGCCTATCTCAGCTACAATCGGGCGGAAGGCGGGGTACACCCTGGACAAGTCGCCATCTCATCGCAGGGCCAACACAGATATACAGACAACATTCACACTCACATTCACACACTTGGGCCAATAATCGTAATAAGAAATGTAATTTTGTTTACATTTTTGTGTTACTTCTTATCCCGATTATACGATATATAGCCATTTAGTTAAAATTGACACTTAAATTCCGTCCCTGGGTATTGACTCAGTCCTGATAGCCTAACTGATTACCCCCTCTGAAGAATGCGGAATATTCCACAAGTCACTACATGTCACAGAAGGCCAAAAAGTAAGGTCACTGATATAAATGTTTCTGTACATTGGATGATATTTCATAGATTGAGGTCAGGGGTCACCATCTAATGTTTTTATTTTTTTTAATCTCTGATGTACATATTTATTTTAATCACATGCTGTCAGCATAGATGACATGAAGTTGTAGTTCATGTATTTGCTAATAATATGCTAAAAACTCACAACTGTTACTTTCAGTAATTTTTAGGATCCTTGTACACAAATGAAAGAAAGTTGCCTGTTATTGGCCAGTGCACATTTTGAGTAGTTGTGCATTATCTGATTTAGAGTTAAAAAGACTAACACACTATTCATGATGAACGCAATATTCTAAAACAAAGTCAATCAGAAACAGTTTTTTTCTAGAAATTGAGTACCTTTTTAAAAATCCATAAAAGAGCTTACTTCGTTTTACTCTGAACATCAGCAATTAGGACCCATTAGGGTACTACACACTAAAAAATGTTGGGTTAAAAAATAACCCAATTTTAACCCACCTGGCAGTTCAGAAAAGGAAAAACCCCTTATTTCAGTTATTTTAACTCAACATCCAGGGTTATTTTTTTTCATCCAAACTTTTGTGTTGAAATATTTAACCAAAAGGTTGAGTTATTATAACTCAATGTTGGGTTATTCCCAACCAAGCTGTTGGGTTGAATTATTTAACACAAAAGCTGAGTTATGGTAACTCAATGTTAGTTGATTCATAACTCAACTATTGGCTTTAATTTTTTTTAACACAAAAACTGAGTAATTCTCATTACAATGTTGGGTTTTTCCTAACCCAACTATTGGGTTGCTCCATGATCCAATAGTTGGTTAAAAAATTATACATTTTACTACTGGTTTGTCGTACTCCTTCCCAACTACTGATCAATTTTTTTTTATTCCATCAAAATGTACTCAAAAGCAATATGAGTGACATTTTTTTTTACAATAATTTCTGTGTATGTTCATAGTAGTCCTGTACAGCATGTTTAGATATTTTCTTGTACAAACCCCGTTTCCATATGAGTTGGGAAATTGTGTTAGATGTAAATATAAACAGAATACAATAATTTGTAAATCCTTTTCAACCCAAATTCAATTGAATGCACTACAAAGACAAGATATTTGATTTTCAAACTCATAAACTTTTTTTTTTTTTAGCAAATAATAATAAACTTAGAATTTAATGGCTGAAACATGTGCCAAAGTAGTTGGGAAAGGGCATGTTCACCACTGTGTTGTATCACCTTTTCTTTTAACAACTCTCAATAAACGTTTGGGAACTGAGGAAACTAATTGTTGAAGCTTTGAAAGTGGAATTCTTTCCCATTCTTGTTTTATGTATAGCTTCAGTCGTTCAACAGTCCGGGGTTTCCACTGTCGTATTTTACGCTTTATAATGCGCCACACATTTTCAATGGGATACAGGTCTGGACTGCAGGCGGGCCAGGAAAGTACCCGCACTCTTTTTTTATGAAGACACACTGTTGTAACACGTGCTGAATGTGGCTTGGCATTGTCTTGCTGAAATAAGCAGGGGCGTCCATGAAAAAGACGGCGCTTAGATGGCAGCATATGTTGTTCCAAAACCTGTATGTACCTTCCAGCATTAATGGTGCCTTCACGATGTGTAAGTTACCCATGCCTTGGGCACTAATGCACCCCCATACCATCACAGATGCTGGCTTTTGAACTTTGCGTCGATAACAGTCTGGATAGTTTGCTTCCCCTTTGGTCCGGATGACACGATGTTGAATATTTCCAAAAACAATTTCAAATGTGGACTCGTCAGACCATAGAACACTTTTCCACTTTGCATCAGTCCATCTTAGATGGCGGCGTTTCTGGATGTTGTTGATGAATGGCTTTCGCTTTGCATAGTAGAGCTTTAACTTGCACTTACAGATGTAGCGACCACCTGTATTTAGTGACAGTGGTTTTCTGAAGTGTTCCTGAGCCCATGTGGTGATATCCTTTAGAGATTGATGTTGGTTTTTGATACAGTGCCGTCTGACGGATCGAAGATCACGGTCTTTCAATATTGGTTTCCGGCCATGCCGCTTACGTGGAGTGATTTCTCCAGATTCTCTGAACCTTTTGATGATATTATGGACCATAGATGTTGAAATCCCTAAATTTCTTGCAATTGCACTTTGAGAAACGTTGTTCTTAAACTTTTTGAACATTTGCTCACGCAGTTGTGGTCAAAGGGGTGTACCTCGCCCCATCCCTTCTTGTGAAAGACTGAGCATTTTTTGCTGTTTTTATACCCAATCATGGCACCCACCCGTTCCTAGTTAGCCTGCACACCTGTGGGATGTTCCAAATAAGTGTTTGATGAGCATTCCTCAACTTTATCAGTATTTATTGCCACCTTTCCCAACTTCTTTGTCACGTGTTGCTGGCATCAAATTCTAAAGTTAATGATTATTTGCACAAAAAAACCCAACAGTTTTTCAGTTTGAACATCAAATATATTGTCTTTGTAGCATCTTCAATTGAATATGGGTTGAAAATGATTTGCAAACCATTGGATTCCGTTTATATTTACATCTAACACAATTTCACAACTCATATGGAAACGGGGTTTGTACATAAGATGTGTGATTGTATATGATGTCAATTAGAAAAATCCATAAGATCTCCTTCAAGAAAAAAGTAACTTTTTAATTTAAAAAAAAGCATTTAACCCTAAAATGCGTTACTCATTGAGAAACAACCCAAAAATGGTTCATCATTTTAAAAACACAGAAATCGAGTTAAAATAATCCCCTTATAACCCAAACCATGGGTTGCTCTACATAAAAATAACAAAAACATTTTTAACTCAACACTAGCAACTTAAAAATTGGGTTATCTAAATCAGTGGTCCCCAACCACCGGTACCGGGCCGTGGCCGCAGAATAATTTTTTTATTAATTTTTATTAAAAAAAAAAAAAATGTTTTTATTAAATCAACATAAAAAACACAATAGACACTTACTCCCTTTTTCATGTCAAAAACATCCCTTTTTCATGACAAAGAAAAAAAAAAAAAAAAAAGGAGGCCCCCCCCAAGAGTCGCGAAACTAATTATTAAGCGTTGACCGGTCCGCGGATAAAAAAAAAGGTTGGGGACCACTGATCTAAATAACCCAGCATTTTTTAGTGTGTATGGACTAGGACATTATGTCTCATTAGGACACACAGATCATACGTGGTGTGTAGGGCCCCGGATCAGTAGAGGCGTGAATAGCGAAAGTAAAAAGTGATTTCAAAAATTTGAATTTAAATTAAATTAAACATTTTACTGCTAAATTATTCCAAGCCCCTTCTTGCGCTGTTATTGATGAAAATATAATGGCTAATACCCCCTAAAAGTCTCACTGTTCCGGTGGTACACAGTTTTAGTGCTTGGCTGTCAGACGGATTTACTGGGATTGAATCTTGGCTGGAGACGTGCTAGGTTTTTGTTGTCATTTTGTTAAATTTGATTAGAAAATGATAACAATCATTTCACATAAATACAAACGTTTATTTTTTGTAATGGAGGGGGGTTGCATTGCGTGTTTTCAAAACTGACTTAACTCGATTCCTGGTATTTAATCCGGTCTGCCAGAGAAAAAAAGGAGTCAAATGAAAACAATGTATTTGTCTAAGCTGGCTAGTGTCCAGGTACAGCCCCGCCCCCTCTGTGATGATGACATGGTGACGTGTGTGCACCTTCCCCTGTTGTGTAATCATCATGAGGCTCGACGGGGCTATAAGACCCCCCTTAGCCTCGCCTGGCTTCCCAGCGGCTCCACAGCGTGTCCAACACTCACAGATCCACAGGCATGCTTGGTCTGAGACGGCGGGGCCATCACAGTCATAAGAGGCTTTAAAAACAACTGGATTGGACACTCAAGTGACTTAAGGTAAAAGGTGTATTTTTCTTTACTTGTGTTGTTTATATGTGATATTGATATTTAATGATGTTATTCCTCGTGTTTTCCCCCTGACATCCTGCCTTGAATTATTTTCATATCTATTAATAATAAATGCTTGCATTGCAGCCAGATCAACTTCCTCTAGATGATATTAAAATTCCAATTGACTTTGACACGGTGTCCATATATGGTAGGAATGTTTCTAAACGAGCGTTCAGACATTAATATGGGATGCTTCTGCGAAATCCAATAAGCAACCAAGGCTCTTCATTAGAGAGACTTCACAGTTGTTTTAACTCAGATTCAGTATCCAGTAAGACGCTGGAGTCAAACTTGTTAAGATTACCATACAGGAAAAGAGGAATGTATCCGCAGAAGGCAGCTGAGTTTGACGTGCTTTCCTTTATGATTTGTTTCCAGCCGACCTTGGAGGATTGAAAGAAGGGAAGTTGAATTGTTCCCCGATGGCGGTCCCAGATGACAGCGCTTTGTTGAACTCCACCTCCTCGCCTTACAACGGAACCGCAATGGTGAACTCTTCCTCCTGCACTGACTGGCCTCCAGTGCCCATGACTGAAATCATCCCCTCCATCTACAGCGTTATTTGTGTATTGGGCATCATCGCCAACACCCTCGCCGTGTGCGTGTTGGCCCACGCCAGCGCCTCAAGGAGAACCGTGGCCAACACGTTCATGCTGAATCTGTGCGTGTCCGACCTTTTGTTCCTGCTGTCGCTGCCCCTGTGGGCCGTCTACTACTCACAAGGCTACAACTGGGTCTTCGGACGCATTGCGTGCAAGATCGCCGGAGCCCTCCATAACCTCAACCTGTACGCGTCCATCTTCTTCATCACGTGCATGAGCATGGACCGCTACTTAGCTTTGGTGCACCCGCTCCGCTCTCAGAGTGCACGGGACCCCAGACGTGCCAAGCTCATGTGCATACTGGTGTGGGTCCTGGCGTGTGCTTGCTCTGCGCCCACCGTGGCTCTGAGGGACATTCACTACATTGAGGTGTGGGACGTGGAGGCGTGTGCGATTCGCTACCCGGATCAAACTTGGTATCGGAGCATGGTTTGGATGAAAGTTCTCCTGGGCTTTCTGCTACCAATGATCATCATCTCTTGCTGCTACTGTGCAATCGGTAGACATTTGTTGTCTGGTTCCGGCCTGACAAGAGTGCAGAAAGGATCACCCTATGGCAGTACCTTTAAGTCATCAGGGTCACAGGACAGCTGCAGTAAACCAGAGAGCCCCCCGACACCATGTGTGAACACCAGTCCGAGGGGAGGCCGGCCCGTGGAGGGAAGAGGGCTGGAGAGGGTCTTATGGACTGTGGCTGCTGTGGTCCTGGCCTTCTTCTTGTGCTGGTTCCCCTTCCACTGTGTGACCTTAATAGACATACTAAGGAGTGAAGACTGGTTGGACAGTTGCTGGGCGGACTGGACCATCCAAAACCTGACTCCTCTAACCCTCTGCTTGGGCTTCTCCAACTCCACCATCAACCCAGTGCTCTATTGCTTCATCGGGAACCATTTCAGAGGCCGCCTGGGGGCGCTCAGTAAAGGTTTGTGTGTGCGTTTGAAGACTCGTGAGGAGGATCACAGTCAGAAGAGGGGCTCTTTCAGCACCAGGCTTAGTTCTTTCTCCCGAAAACTCAGTGACCTGAAAGATCTGGCTATCGTCGAAGCCTCTGGTCATGCTTAGGTGACTGCCAGGGTCAGTGGACAGAAGAATTCAAAAACACTGAGATTTGATACAGAAAAGACTCAATTTGTCGGTAGCTTTGCCAGACCAAACTAGAAACAGATTCAGAGCCTCCAAGGCAAAGTGGAAGTGAAGAGGTTCTTCAGGATGACCCGGGTTTCAGAAGGGATGCTTTTTCAACACCTTTAAGTACATCCTCTGCTGTCCATATGTATGTTTTAAAGATGTGCCAATGAAAGGGTGACATGGCCTCTACAGAGCAAGAAGACGGTACAAGGCCACGATAAGAAACCCTTGAACATACCACAGTATGACTTTTCTGCAGTCACTTGCACAAACTAAAAAAGCTGCTGAATCGGTGCTCTTGTAGTAACAATCAGTGGAATATTATTGTTTTGTTTTCCAGTACATACGAGTGACTTTATGTGCCAAAGATGTCAATAAAACAGTCAGGTTCATGTAGGTCAGCCACGATTTTCTCATGATTTGGCTTCACATTACAACCACTTGCACAATCTCATGACATCCGGTATGATATAAAAAAAACAAAAAACAAGCGCACAAGAAAAAAGTAATGCTAAGATACAAATACTATATCACTAGCAGCATTTTACCACTGCAGTCTAATGAGATGGAAAAACTTTCCCATGCTTAGTTTTGTTTGACACTGTGAGAGGAATTCATTTAACATGTTATATTATTGTGCTTTTCAGTACATCACCCTGAGCTGTTTCTAATATGATAACCCTTTTCTTAACCGCATTATTTGTTATTACCGCTGCAGTTATCTTTTAAAGCGATGTTGTTTCATGCATACATAATAATGTTTTATATCACCTGTGTCAAACTCAAGTCCCGTGGGCGATATCTGGTCCGCCACATCATTTTGTTTGGCCCACAGAAGCCTGGGAATGATATGTGTTAATAAAGTATTTTATCTTTTCCTATTTAATGCGTTTTTTTTTCCCATTATGTAATGAAAAATATGTGGACTGCATGCCTTTGCATATCTTTCAAACTTTAATACTATCTAATAATGCAACAACATATATTTTCATTTATTCCTAAACTTTGTTTGTCAAAATAAGAATTAATTTGAAGTAAGTGCTTGACTTTTGATTTCAGAGCAGGTTGATTATTAAATTGTACATCATAAATTTGACGGTAGAATTTACAGTAAATTACTAGTGAATAAGCTACTGCCAGTTTTTTACAGTGAAATCTGTTTTTTTTTTTACAGTGTACGTATAAAATATATAACAACCAAATATATATATATATATGTATATATATATATATATATATATATATATATATATATATATATATATATATATATATATATATATATATATATATATATATATATATATATATATATATATATATATATATATATATATATATATATATATATATATATATATATATATATATACATTGGTCCTCTGAGGGAAGCTACAACTGCAATGTGGCCCTCAATGAAAAGGGCCACACAGTTAAGATTATTCATACTCTGGTCAAATGTAAACACTTTTGAATGACTATATTCTGTTCAATCTTGACCATAGGATATTGGTATGAAAAATATACGCACGTTTCATTATCTTTAGCCTAAAAGTTCCATGTCCAGCATTAATCATGTACAAACCCCGTTTCCATATGAGTTGAGAAATTCTGTTAGATGTAAATATAAACGGAATACAATGATTTGCCAATCATTTTCAACCCATATTCTGTTGAATATGCTACAAAGACAACATATTTGATGTTCAAACTGATAAACATTTTTTTTTTGTGCAAATAATCATTAACTTTAGAATTTGATGCCAGCAACACGTGACAAAGAAGTTGGGAAAGGTGGCAATAAATTCTGATAAAGTTGAGGAATGCTCATCAAACACTTATAAGGAACATCCCACATGTGTGAAGGCTAATTGGGAACAGTTGGGTGCCATGATTGGGTATAAAAGCAGCTTCCATGAAATGTTAAGTAATCCACAAACAAGGATGGGGCGAGGGTCTCCACTTTGTAAGCAAATTGTCGAACAGTTTTAGAACAACATTTCTCAACGAGCTATTGCAAGGAATTTAGGGATTTTACCATCTACGGTCCGTAAAATCATCAAAAAGTTCAGGGCATTTGGGGAAATCACTGCACGTAAGCGATGATATTACGGACTTTTGATCCCTCAGGCGGTACTGCATCAAAAACTGACATCAGTGTGTAAAGGATATCACCCCATGGGCTCAGGAACACTTCATAAAACCACTGTCAGTAACTACAGTTGGTTGCTACATCTGTAAGTGCAAGTTAAAACTCTACTATGCAAAGCCAAACCCTTTTATCAACAATATCCTGAAACGCCGCCGGCTTGGCTGGGCCCAAGCTCACCTAAGATGGACTGATCCAAAGTGGAGAGGTGTTCTGTGGTCTGACGAGTCCACATTTCACATTATATTTGGAAACAGAGGACGTGGTGTCCTCCTGAACAAGGAGGAAAATAACCATTCAGATAGTTATAGGCTCAAAGTTCAAAACCCAGCATCTGTGATTGTATGGGGGTGTATTACTGCCCAAGGCATGGGTAACTTACACATCTGTGAAGGCACCATTAATGCTGAAAGGTCCATACAGGTTTTGGAACAACATATGCTGCCATCTAAGCACTATCTTTTTCATGGATGCCCCTGCTTATTTCAGCTAGACAATGCCGAACCACATTCAGCATGTGTTACAACAGCGTGGCTTCGTAAAAAAAGTGTGCGGGTACTTTCCTGGCCCGCCTGCAGTCCAGACCTATCTCCTATCGAAAATGTGTGGCGCATTATGAAGCGTAAAATACGACAGCGGAGACCCCAGTCTGTTGAACGACTGAAGCTCTACATAAAACAAGAATGGGAAAGAATTCCACTTTCAAAGCTTCAACAATTAGTTTCCTCAGTTCCCAAATGTTTATTGAGTGTCGTTAAAAGAAAAGGTGATGTAACACAGTGGTAAACATGTCCTTTCCCAACTACTTTGGCACGTGTTGCAGCCATGAAATTCCAAATTAATCATTATTTGCAAAAAAAATAAAGTTAATGAGTTTGAACATCAAATATCTTGTCTTTGTAG